>NC_092153.1:20578666-20643666 GCF_045791955.1 Oncorhynchus clarkii lewisi
GTGGCCAGACGGAAGCCACTTCTCAGTAAAAGGCAAATGGCAGTTTGCCAAAAGGCACCCAAAGAACTCTCACATGAGAAACAAAATTATCTGGTTTGATGAAACCAAGATTGAACTCTTTGGCCTGAATGCCAAGAGTCACGTCTGGAGGAAACCTGGCACCATCCCTACGGGAAGCATGGTGGTGGCAGAATCATGCTGTGGGGATGTTTTTCAGCGGCATGGACTGGGAGACTAGTCAGGATTGAGGTAGAGATGAACGGAGGGAAGTACAGAAAGATTCTTGATGAAACCTGCTCCAGGGTGCTCAGACTCGGGCGAAGGTTCACCTTCCAACAGGACAACGACTCTAAGCACACAGCCAAGACAACAAAGGAGTGACTTCAGGACAAGTCTCTGAATGTCCTTTAGTGGCCCAGTCAGTGCCCGGACATGAACCCGGCTGAATATCTCTGGAGAGACCAGAAAATAGCTGTGCACCGACGCTCCCCATCCAACCTGACAGAGCTTGAGAGGATCTGCAGAGAAGAATAGGAGAAACACCACAAATACAGGTGCGCCAAGCTTGTAGCGTCATACCCAAGAAGACTAATCTATAATCACTGCCGAAGGTGCTTCAACAAAGTACTGAGTAAAGGGTCTGAATGCTTATGTAAATGTGATATTTCACTGTTTTTGCTTTGTCGTTGTGGGGTATTGTGTGTAGATTGATGAGGGGGAAAAATGATTTAATCCAATTTCAAATAAGGCTGTAACGTAACAACATGTGGAAAAGTGAAGGGGTGTGAATACTTTCCGAATGCCCTGTACAGCCTCCTAACATTTGTTCTGAACTCTAGGTGCATCGTCAAGTCAACCAATCCCTCTAATCTTAATTCCAACCCTCAGTTGTCGACAGACTAACCCATCTTTCCCAGTATATTAGCATTTGACTATTTTCTTTTGCTATACATTCTTCTATTTTACTTTGACATCTTAAGAGGGTCTCAAACCTCTCTATTTGTACAATTTCTACCGAGATTGGCCTAAGAGTAAATAGTTCAACTAAAAGGATCATTTTTGTTGATCTCCTAACAGTACTGTTTCTACATCCATCTGAACACAGACATTTTGACTCAACAACCACTCCCGAACCTGACTCCAAAAGTGATCATCTATTGATTCTGTTTCTTCGTTGCAGCGGGCACAGGCCTCACCCCATCTACTGAGCATTCTTTTTTTGTGGCGAGAACATTACATATAATAGTTTCAATTGAAAAGAACGGATCGATGCGTCAAATGTTTTGTACAACGGTTCACAAACCACATGCCATGGTTAAGGGGCATCAAACAAATCTCTTCTCAATTATCTGGAATTTGATGCAGAACAGTTGTCAAACCTCTCGACTTTAAGTGAAACTGATATATTTTGCGATGTGCGGGAATACTAGTCATTTTAAGCCATGCGTGGTTTTTGACTGGCGGCAGACAAACTAATGAATTCCTTTCTCTTTTGAGTAATCGCCCCTTACATTATTGTGGCAGAGCTGTGATGAGTTGGTTAAACCTTTGTATCGATCATACGTCCCTGTACGCCTACGAAGTTAATTGCTTGTGTGACAAAAAAATTGACTGTCCTTATTTTCAATGTAATTTCTTATCATTTCTTATATTTTTTTTGTGACAATAAAATAGTTATTTCCTTCATCAGTACGTTGTAGTTTAGCCGTACTGTTTGCTGTAATACTTGTTCTGGACTCTTCCGGAGGAGGAAATTGGATTTGTAACCATCTCTGTATGGCTTCATTTCAAACGGATGAGACTTTAAACAGGGTTCCATTGTCAATCCACCGGAAAAGGTCGGTGTTAATCTACATAACGGCAAAGAGACCCCTTTTGAGCGTTGAATGTGCCTCTCTTAGTAGCCTGCTGGAAAACCCGTTTGGATTTAGATATAATTTTGGTATAATGGAGGCTTTAAGTGAGAGGTTTAATGTCTTAATATTTAATAGTTGTAACCCCTCAAACTCATGTTCGTTATACAAATATGCCTGCTTAACTTTCTTTGGTTTGCCATTAAAGGACAAAAAAAAAAATGAAATTCTCACACGAGTCTGCTTTTATTCTCCAGAACAAGGCTGTAGCGTAACAAAATGTGGAAAAAGTCAAGGGGTCTGAATACTTTCCACAAGCACTGTATATTTTACATAAAGCGTTGTTGTACAGTACTTTTACCCAACTCATGAGAGATTCTCAAAAGCTGAAGGAAATCTAGGCACTTATAAACTGATTCTAGATCTGCTGTATCGAATGCTGTCTTAAAATCTGCTATAAAGATTTTAAGAGTCTAATGTTGTCTCCTATATATCTTCCTTTTAAGAATCCCGTCTGAATGTCCGGTAGGACCTTTTTAATTCTATGAGCAGTACATTTTGCCAATATCTTTTGCGTCGCGACATTGAAGGGCCTCCAATTGTTTGGAGATACCGGGTCTTTGTACTGCCCCCTGGCTCCTGCTTCAGTAGGAGAGAGATCAGTCCCTCTTTTTGTGTGTCCGATAGTTTGTCGTTTACAGTATATACGAGTCATTAAAACATGGTAGTAGTGGATCTCTCAGCAGATATGATCTCTATTGGAATGCCATCGAGACCAGGGGTTTTCCCCGTCTGAAGGGAATCATTTGCCAACCGTAGTTCGTCCTGTGTAATTAGGTCATCGCAAGTTGTTTTTTTTGGTCGCAGAACATGATTTTTTGGGAGAAGGATTTCACAAAACTCATTGTTAATTGAGATTGTAAGAACTTGACAAAAAATGTTTGACTTAGGCCTCCCGAGTGGCGCAGAAGTCTAAGGCACTGCATCACATTCAGTGCTAGAGGTGTTACTACAGGCCTGGTTTCATTTCCTGGGCTGTGCCACAACCGGCCGTGGTTAGGGGAGGGTTTGGCCAGTAGGGCTTTACTTGACTCATTGTGCTCTAGTGACTCCTTGTGGCGGGCCGGGTGCCTGCGGGCTGACGCTGGTCGCCAGTTGAACAGTGATTCCTCCGACACATTGGTGTGGCTGGCGTCCGGGGTAAGCAGGCGGGTGTTAAGGATTGCGGTTAGGCGGGTCATGTTTCAGAGGACACATGACTCCACTTTCGCCTCTCCTGAGCCTGTTGGGGAGTTGCAGCGATGAGACAAGATTGAAAAACGGGGTAAAATACATAAAAAATAATCATAATTTTACTCCTTTGATGAGATAAGGATTTCTCCATTGTTTGTAACTATTGTCTGTAGATTATGTTTGGTTGCGTTTCTATATTGACGGTTGAAGGAAAACTAGGTGCATTTGTCGCCGTTCTCCATCAATCAATCAATCCCATTTTATTTATAAAGCCCTTTTTACATCAGCCAAAGTCACAAAGTGCTATTTGCCAAGTTTTTGGGATAATTGAAACCCGATCTTTCCTAAATAAGTTTCTCTGTCTGTTTTGCATCTAGATTATTCAGTGGTTCAGTAGTACATTATTGATTTTGTAATGCTAGTTTTTCTATTTCTGATGTAAGTCGTTTCTCCGTTGACCCAAACCATTTTAGTTCTGGGGAGGAAAACTGAATTGAGTGGCCTCTAAAGACAAATGTAAAGGCATCCCATACGATAAGTGGGTCCGCTTAACCTGTATTGTGCCTGAAGAAATCTGTTATATATTTCCTTAGTTTCTGTTAAGAAAGTACTGTCTTCCAATAAACTATGGTTCAATTTCCAATATCCCCATCCTCGTGGAAAGTCTCTCATAGTTATCTGGAGGGACATAAGTTGATGGTCTGATTGCATTCCATCCTCAATCAATACTTTGTTTACTTTTGGCTCCATAGAAAAGAAAAATAATCAATCCGGCTAGCTTGATTAAGTATTAAGTATTACAAGGTCCACATTTTTTATTAGCCTCCAAATATCAGTCAATTCCAACGTGTCCATAATATTCGTGATCACTTGGAGCGTCAGAGGGTGATAGTATGATTGCCTTTACGGTGTGGATGTACATAAAGCTGTATTGGAGTCCCCTAACATTAAAATATAATTATTTGTATCTTGGAGATTAATGAGATTATTATACATTCTCTCAAAGAAGTTTGGATCGTCATTATTCGACCCTTATATATTTATGAGCCACGTCTGTTTATCATCAAGTAGTATATTCAAAGCAATCCGTCTTCCTTGAGGATCCATTTTAACAGATTGCACCTCAGGATCTAGATTGTTTGTCAGTAGGATTAGAACACCTTTTGAATTCCTTAGCCCATGATTACTGTTGTAGCCGCTCGACAGGAGTGCCAAAATGTTCCAGGATGGGTAGATATTGAGTGTGTAATGTCTAGTCCTGGCTGATGGAGCCCGGAAACCCCCCTCCCCCTCAACACACGCACGCTGGTCCCCAGAGGAGGCCCTTCTTCCCACGGCAGACCGCTAAGATTTATGCTGTGCTGCCAGGAAAACAGTATTATTCCCTGAATGTCCACGTGCGACCCCTGACCCCCATGGGTTACTGTAGCCAGTATTGCCATCGCTGGTACTACCTGGGAGGATGTCTCCACCAGAATTCCCCCGGGCTAGATATGAGGTCATCAAGGTTCTCTTTGCGGCTTTGAGAATTTCCTTGTATTTATGCTCACCCGTATGGGGCCTAGTTGGAACCTCTCACATTTAACGATTCAGTCGGGCCAAATCGCAGTGACCTAGTAATCGGTATAGTACATACGCCTAGCGGCACCTCCACGACAGTATGACAATCTGTCTATATTTGCTGGGCAGCTTGGTGTATGTGTAGGCCTAGTAAGGAAATCAACATGGCAACCGAGGAAGCATAACAATGCACGTACAAGGAGCGCAGCATCTGCACGGGCGGGCTACTGATGTGAGGGACCGGAGGTGAACTTTGATAGCTTTCTACTTCTATAATTGATTTTAATGAGAAAAAAATGTGTTGCCCATAATTAAGCTATTTATCAGAGTTAGTGACCTCGCAATAAGCCAGATTTACATTACTTTGAAGTGGCAATGGGTGCTGAAAACAGGCTGATTTGAGAAAAACCTCTTTCATTTAAACAGTCTTCATTTTAATTTGTCTTAAAACGAGGGCTTTGTGTTGAAACCAATTTCTTCCTATTTAAGAAATAGGAGGTAGGCCAACCTGTTTGACAGACCAAGTTATAGGCCAATTCCTTCAGTCATCATTTTCTCCTTAAATATCTCTGTGTCCGTAAAGGGCTTGGGGTGTTACGTTAAAACCAGGGCATGAATTGAGGGGGTAGGTTATACCTTGCCATTGTTGCGATGAACTTGAGTTAGTTGAAGAGAACCTTTATAGCTGATTGGCTGACGGTGGGACATGCCTCGCATCTGCTCTTCGCATTGCTCACACTTGGCGACAATGGCCGATTTGAGGCCCAATGTAACGGTTTTCTTGAGTTGAAGGAGAAGCGGACTAAAATGCAGCGTGGTTATTATTCATGGTTCTTTAATAAAGGAACTATACATGAATAGACTAACAAAACAAGAACCGTGAACAACCAAAACAGCCCTATCTGGTGCAAACACAGAAACAGGAACAATCACCCACAAACACACAGTGAAACCCAGACTACCTAAGTATGATTCTCAATCAGAGACAATGACTAACACCTGCCGCTGATTGAGAACCATATCAGGCCAAACATAGAAATAGACAAACTAGACATGTAACATAGAATGCCCACTCAGATCACACCCTGACCAAACAAAACATAGAAACACACAAAGCAAGCTTTGGTCAGGGTGTGACACCCAATATATTAAAAAATGTTTGAAAATAATTGGGATGTCGTAAGTGCCCGTAGAACAGTATGTTGAAATGGGGACAGAGCTCCATAGTTGTACTTTTTGGCGATGAAGGGTTTTGTTCATTTTTATTCCCAAATGTTTAACATTTTCTACCTTGAAGGCAAAAACAAATGAAACAACTCTGTAAAAAAAAGCTCTCTTTCCTGCTTTCCCTCATTCTTTATTTTCTACTTCTCTTCTCCTTCATTCTGTCTCTCATGTCTTTCCCCTGCAGCCACTAGTTCCACGAAGCTGGAGGATCTGAGCTCCCTGGAGGATCAACAGAGTGCTGCTCCCCAGCGGAGCTCCGTCAAACAGCCCTGGAACAGCACA
The DNA here is from genome assembly GCF_045791955.1 of Oncorhynchus clarkii lewisi. Taxonomy (NCBI): domain Eukaryota; kingdom Metazoa; phylum Chordata; class Actinopteri; order Salmoniformes; family Salmonidae; genus Oncorhynchus; species Oncorhynchus clarkii. The sequence continues at coordinate 20,584,822 of NC_092153.1, forward strand.
GGGGGAAGGGACGCCAACGGTATGGCACTGTCTGTGTTTCTGTGTGTGTGTGTGTGGGGTGGGTTTGTGTGTGTGTGTGTGTGTGTGTGTGTGTGTGTGTGTGTGTGTGTGTGTGTGTGTGTGTGTGTGTGTGTGTGTGTGTGTGTGTGTATGTGCATGCAGGCGTTTATGCAGGCATGTGTGCGTGCGCAGGGCCAGGACGAGCCTTTTGGGGGCCCTAGGCAATATTTGGTTGGTCCCCCTCCCCACCTCTTGACTGAGGAGGGGAAACATTTTTTAAGTACATTTTCTGCAATTCTACATATTTTACCATGGGGCGGAGGGAAATGTGTGCAATTTGAAAATTCATATAATTCAATTCTACTTGTTTTGCCATGGGGCAGAGAGAAAAAAGTGCCATTTTACAGCTAATTTTTACAGAACATCTCATTCCTTAATCATGGCCATTAATATGGAGTTGGTCCCCCTTTGCTGCTGTAACAGCCTCCACTCTTCTGGGAAGGCTTTCCACTAGATGTTGGAACATTGATGCGGGGACTTGCTTCCATTCAGCCACAAGAGCATTAGTGAGGTCGGACACTGATGTTGGGTGATTAGGCCTGGCTTGCAGTCAGCGTTGCAATTCAATTCAAAGGTGTTCGATGGGGTTGAGGTCAGGGCTCTGTGCAGGCCAGTCAACTTCTTCCACACCAATCTCGACAAACCATTTCTGTATAGACCTCGCTTTGTGCACAGGGGGCAGAAAAACAGGAAAGGGCCTTCCCCAAACTGCACAGAATCGTCTAGAATGTCATTGTATGCTGTAGGGTTGAGATTTTTGCGTTCAATGGTATTAAGTAGCCTAGCCCGAACCATGAAAAACAGCCCCAGACCATTATTCCTCCTCCACCAAACTTTACAGTTGGCACTATGCATTCGGACAGGTAGTGTTCTCCTGACATCTGCTAAACCCATATTCGTCCATCGGATTGCCAGATGGTGAAGCATGAAGCATCACTCCAGAGAATGCGTTTCCACTGCTCAAGTGTCCAATAGCAGCGAGCTTTACACCACTCCAGCCAACACTTGATCTTAAACTTGTGTGCGGCTGCTCGGCAATGGAAACCCATTTCATGAAGCTCCCGACGAACAGTTATTGTGCGTTGCTTCCAGAGGCAGTTTGGAACTCAGTAGTGAGTGTTGCAACTGAGGACAGACAATTTTTACACGCTACACGCTTCAGCAGTCGACGGTCCCGTTCTGTGAGCTTGTGTGGCCTACCACTTCGCGTCTGAGTCGTTGTTGCTCCTAGACATTTCCACTTCACAATAACAGCAATTTCAGTTGATCAGGGCAGCTCTAGCAGGGCAGAAATTTAATGAACTGACTTGTCTTCAGTATGGCCATTCTACTGCCGATGTTTGTCTATGGAGATTGCATGGCAGTGTGCTCGTTTTTATACACCATTCAGCAGCAGTTGGAGCTGAAATAGCCGAATCCACTCATTTGATGGGGTGTCCACATACTTTTGTATAGTACAAAATCAATGGGGGTCCATGGAGGTCAGGGACCCTGGGCACGTGCCCTTCGTACCCAGTCGGTAATTCAGCCATGATTACTACAAGCTTGTTTTGCTGACATGGGCTAACAAGAGGACAACTTCTGAAGCACAACCACATTTCAAAATTGCATCTTGTGTATAGTACTATTCTAACGCTTGTTACGAAACCGATTAACTAGCCTGTTAATATTGTTGCACTCGCTAAGTCTAGGGGTCCTATGTCTAGTTGCATGGTCTGTAACCTGAATGAATGTGTGAATGTGTCCATGACCAGCTCTGCCTTGACTCCTTTGGGTCGACGAGCCGAAGCGGATTATTATGTTCAGATGGTGACAGGAACAAATACATACAAAAAGGAAAACTACAAACAGGGCTAAACTAAAGATTCAAACCCAAACGAAAGGCCTCATGGCCACCAAACCAACCAGCAGCCTCCCGGCTCTCCAAACTGGCACTCTGACTGACGATCATCTTAATTGTCAGTCATTTATGTGCTTATCAAGGCTAAACTCAGCATCTAGATCCGGTTACTGCCACCTGGGGGATGAAGTGTGGAGGTGGATCCTGGATTGTGTGTTTGTCTATGTCCTAACATTAACCTTCACCCCATATCATAATGCGCTCAACAGTAAGTTGAGACCCCGACTGAGATTCTTCCTTTGTGCATGCAATTATTGTGTTACAACACCATACACAACTATATTATTGTTGTATACCACAATGCTCTTTAAAAGGAACAGGAAGTAATGTTAGTAACCCCTGTGTTCTCTCTTTTCTCTTCGTCCAGCGCGCTTCGCTCCCTTCAAATCTGGCGACATCATGCTGAAGCCACTGTTGTTCGAGGTCCCCGCCGTCGCCATGGACGCACCGTTCCAAGGCCGTGATTGGCTGTTCCATCGGCTAGAGGAGGTCCTAAGGAAGAGTGACACCTGCGAGGGCCGTGGGGCCGTTATCGTGGGTGATGTGGGCTTCGGCAAGACGGCCGTTGTCTCGCGGCTGGTGGCTCTCAGCTGTCATGGAGGTCACATGCAGCAGGTCCCCACCCAGAGCCCCTGCACCTCCCCCAAAAGTAAGAGACACATTTCCCTTCTCTGGAGGTTTTTTGTTTGAAATGATCAACAGGATGAACCTCTTGAGATGCAACAGCTCTTTTTTGAGGAAGCTGCCACTTCCCTGTTCCCCTAGAAGGGAAGGACGAATTGATGGTTACTCATTCAGAGAAGGGTGATCGAAACATTCACATTTTTCATTATAAGTTTAACAATTTTCTATGTAGGCAAGCCAACCTGTCTACCTTGAGATCAGTCATACTCTAACAGAGCCATCACGTAGCTCAAGTAGCAGGGTCTATCAGATATTTTGGTCCTAGCGGATGAGCCACACAGAAGCCACAGGAATAAGACCTTTTGAAAGCTCTGTCCCTGAAAGCTATGACTGATTGTGTGAAGATTGGTGTTACACAAACGCAAGCGCTGCTACGTCAGTAGCTAGGTACAGTACCGCACTTTTCTCCCACCATCCATGGTCGTGAATGCACACGGCCCCCATCCAGCAAATTGATACAGTGCACCATACCGCACATCAGTAATGACATCAAGTAATGACATCATTTAGGTTAAGAGTAGGAATCTGCTTTGATGTGCCTGCTCAGGGAAATGCATTATAGACAGTGACCTAATTATAGTACATGATGATAAATGCCTGACAGAGACTGAAGTGATTTGCCATTGTGACTCAGGGCCTTATTTAATTAACATTGTTTACTGGAGATATGCTTTGGATCCATTATAGAAACCAGCCCACAATGATGCTTTTAACATGCTCTCTTGTATTCACAGCACAAGAAAAAAAAGATATATATAGTCATGAGTGCTGGTTTTCAAAAAAATATTTCATTGAATGATTATTATTCTCCTCCAACTTCTCATAAAAAAAGTAGTGACAGTCCACATGTGTGCCTTTGTAACAGTATAGCTTCCGTCCCTCTCCTCGCCCCTACCTGGGCTCGAACCAGGGACCCTCTGTACACATCGACAACAGTCACCCTCGAAGCACCGTTACCCATCGCTCCACAAAAGCCGCAACCCTTGCAGAGCAAGAGAAACAACTATTTCAAGGTCTCAGAGCGAGTGGCGTCACCGATTGGAACGCTATTAGCTTGCACCTCGCTAACTAGCTAGCCATTTCACACCGGCTACACCTTGCTGTGTCCCTCTTGCAGTTGGGGATAGGGGGACAGACGGCGCCTCCAAACAGCCCAGCACCCCCACCACAGACCCCCAGCCCAGCGAAACAACCTGCCCCGGGACACCAGAGGCACACCGAGACGAGGCTGTCAAACGCCTGGCCAGCAAGGTACGATACGCTACACACACATGCACACACTTCATGTGCGCACCGTTGAACACACACACACACCTGAATGGCACACACAGGCACACACACACACACACAAATACACACACACACACATACAGAAACACAGACACCTCTGGTGGAGAAGAATCTTGGGACTATAAGGTCCTATCTGACATTTGGGTCAATGTGTTATTCACATGGAGTTGCTCTTCAGGTGGTCCTTTACATGTCAGATATGTCCGTTTTTGTTGTTGTTGTTGTTATTTTACGATGACGAACAAATGATGATAATCTGAAAACACCTTTTAACTTGGTGCCGTCAGGATCTATCTTCAATCCAATCACACAATGCTGGATTGTCAATCATCAAAAAGAATTGCATGTAAGGTGATATACTTATTGAGTCATTTTCATTGACATTTTAGTCATTTAGCGGAAGAGGAAGAGGAAGAGGAAGAGGAAAATATCACAAAACAGTTCTGACAGCTGGACCTTCAAAAATACTCATTATCTCAAAACGATGCATTTTGCTGATAGAACCTTATAGTCTCAAGTCCTTGATTATTCATATCATAGGTTCTGGTCCTCTTTTTAAATTCTATTTCAAAAAATTTAGAATAAGAATGGCCATAACGTAAGCTCTTTATGGCAAACACAAATAAATACAGGTGCCTTAGAGAATGTGCAAGGCCCTTAGGAGAGGCATTGCTATCTTTGTCCTGTTCTACAGTATTAAACTTACCAAATGTTATTGATAACTAGCAAGTAGTTTACTGACTTTGGGTGTCAGAGACCCGAAAAATGTGTCCGTTTACTCAACCAGAGCTAATGTTTTTTAGTTATCCATAAGATTTGTGCATTTGTCATTTTAAGGAACGTTAATTAATACATTTGAAGGTGTGATTAGAAAGAAGGAAGGGTATTGTCTTTATTTAATCATTAAATGTCTGTACTCTTCTATTGAAATGTAAATAATTGTAACATTCTGTGCCAGATAGAACCTAAGGATAGAACCCCCCCCCCCCAAAAAAAAAGGTCTTAGTATTTTGATACTCTGCACTTAAGGAACTTTCAAGGTCAGGACCTTAATGGGTTATGAAAGAAGAATTCTCTTCAAAACAGTTCTGAGATCTGGGATGTGACAACATTCATGCTCAGTATCTCAGAACGATGCCTTGCACAGATAGTCTTGTTTCTTGAATCACTGCCAACAGACCACCTCCTAATTCCTCTATAATTGGTCTCAGAGAGGGAGAGTCTTGCGGCTTCACCTAGTAATACTAAGAAGGGAGGGTTTAGTTTGACAAATTGGGTTCCGAGGCAACTGGAGAACGTTTCTGACTGACTGTGTTTGCCATCCATCTGTTTGCTCCTTTTGATGAGTTCCTGAATTAAAGATGACCCCTGGGTGTATGGATACTTCACCATCCTCAACTAAATGAACAAGATGGCTCTGTTAACTGTGTGTTCATGTAATTACTGATGTGGTGAATAATGAATAAGACCATCGAGTCCCAAAGACTTGTGTTTATTCTTGACACCCATGCCTTGTTGTCCCCCTGTTCCATTAAGTGGATCCGTCATGGCTGCTTGATTAGCCAATCTGTTAATTAGCAACTCATCGCAGACACTTTCGCCTCATGGAGAAAATCAAATGCTGATTTGTGAGACGGAGATATTCAAAGTTGGTTGAGGACTTACTTCTCTGGAAAGTTCGACACTCATGGCAGTCAAAACTTTGAAAAAGCGTTATTGAAGTGGTCAATTAGGGAGCCTCTCTTTCTGTCACTCACTCTCTCTCTCTCTCTCTCTCGCCAGGTGGTGTCCTACCACTTCTGCCAGGCCGACAACACCTACACCTGCCTGGTCCCAGAGTTTGTGCACAGTGTCGCCGCCCTGCTGTCCAGAGCGCCACAGCTCAGCGGCTACAGGGAGCTACTGCTAAAGGAGCATCATATACAGAGCATGCTCAGTCTGCGCTCCTGTGTCCAGGACCCCATCGCTGCCTTCCGCAGGGGAGTCCTGGAGCCCCTGGTCAACCTGCGGAAGGGTATCTACTAACTTACTCCTGCAGTCTCCATGTTCACTCCCATGCTTCAACCCCCCACCCCCTTCATCCACTTTTGTAAGTGTAACACCTGCAGCTGCTACTCACCAGCTACACCTCACCCCCGACCCCTCCTCCTACAGTTTGCTAAATTGTCATGCGCCCCCCGAAACAGTTTATTAGGACTCCCTGGTGGGCCGCTAGATCATTTTGGGATAATAAAGTCACTGGTTAAAAACGCTACAGACCGTGACACAATTCTAACTTCAAAAACAACAAAACTTCAAACAACAACCTTTTTGACTGTGGGAGTATCCACATCAATCAATATCCCTAAGGCTGCATTTACACATGCTGCCCAATTTTGATCTTTTGCTCAATTGATGGCAAAATAGTTAATCTGATTGGCCATACTAATTAGTCTTTGGACCAATCAGATCAGCTCTTTTGCCAATAATTGGACAAAAGATCAGAATTGGGCTGCCTGTGTAAACACAGCCTCGGTGCTTTAATCCCATGTATTATTCTTACTGTACAGGAAAAACAAGAGGGCAGGCCATATCAACGTAATAGACCATCTCAGTCTATCTGATGATATAATAGCCAGTCAGCCTGATCAATAGGTTGTTAGTTCAGTAGCCTCCACCACAGGCTCGTTCTAGAGGAATCAACACATCCTCCGTCTTTATGATGTGGACTAGTAGATGCCTGTGACAGAGTGTATAGAGTGATATAAGCTCCACACAGTCAGGACGGGCTGTATTAGAGGCTGCGTCGACGGCTCAGGTAGACTGGAACAGGATAGATATGCCTCTGTGATCCCCCCTCTACTGTCTTATTAAAAGTCATGGCTGCGGTGATGAGGGGCCCATACAGGAGACTGAGGAGGGGTGACTGGTGTTCTCACCCTCCATCTGAGGTGCAAGTCCCTCTGTGACATTACTCGTGAAGTATAACATGGGGTAAGGGAATGGAAGCAGGGCTCTGGTCAAAAGTAGGGCACTACTTAGGGACTAGGGTATCATTTTGGACGGACCCCAGGTTAGATATTATAGAGCCTGCACACGTCGATCTCATCCCTCCTGCCTGATAAACTGCACTGTGGCTTTTCGGCTGGTATTCCATTGACTACCACAACCTCCTTTCTTTTCTGACATTGAGGGTGGCATTGTGACGACATTGTGGAATTCAACCCATATCACTTCAAACAGTTGCTGCGACATGTACAGTATTTCAAAATACGTTTGGAACGCAGAAGTTATGTGCATTACATTTGCGTCCTTAACCTGCTTCAAGTATTGCCAGTATCTTATGTACTTGTTCTCTCTCTCTCTCTCTCTCTCTCTCTCTCTCTCTCTCTCTCTCTCTCTCTCTTACTCCCACTCCCACTCTCTCTCTCTCTCTCGCTCTCTCTCTTACTCCAACTCCCACTCTCTCTCTCTCTCTCTCTCTCTCTCTCTCTCTCTCTCTTACTCCAACTCCCACTCTCTCTCTCTCTCTCTCTCTCTCTCTCTTACTCCAACTCCCACTCTCTCCTCTCCCATCCTCCCCGTTTCTCCCCCTCCACCACCCCTCGGTTTCCCTGTGTAGAAAGGAAGATCCCGGAAGAAGACTTCATCCTCCTGGTTGATGGTCTGAACGAGGCAGAGTTCCACAAGCCGGACTACGGAGACACCGTCGCCTCCTTCATCACCAAGATCGTCTCCAAGTTCCCCTCCTGGCTCAAACTGTTGGTCTCCGTCAGGACCTGCCTACTGGTGAGGAGAGGACAGTCACGAAGCACAGATAAACGATCCTAGCCAGTGTATGTGAGTGATGCATTGCCTCTACCCAGGGACCCAGGCTTTTGTGGCATAGTACAGTCTGTTAGACTCTTGTCTGTGCACCGTAGGAGCTATGGTTCGAGTCACTTATACAGCGCTCACTTTCTTCTGCTACACTTTAACTAAAATAAGCTTAGTAAATCTGTGTTTGCCCATAGTTCACTGGCCCTGTGTGTCTCATACAGTATGGCTTTGCTGGTCTGACCCAGAGGTACAGTAGCTCAGTCTAGCAGGTCAGCTTACTCCACCAGGGCCCATTGGCGGTGGTTTCCTCCAGCATGTTGGCTGGCCACTGATCCCTCCTGCTGCCTAACGCAGCTTTCCCATAATCCTCCTGGATTACCACTCCGGGCCGTAATGCTCCTGGGAGCCTGCCTGACGTTATGTAACAGGAGTGCTGAGGACACGACAGGCCACCACAGTATGTGTGTGTGTGCGCGCGCGCGAGTGTGTGTGAGTGTGTTGGCAAGGGATGTTAGACGTTGATCCCCCTGCCTGCTCTCTATCCTCTCTCCTCTCCCAATTGGTCCTTTCACAGGAAGTTGCCAATATCCTGTTTTAGGCATGGTCCCATCGAGGTTGCTATGCAACCAGGGCACTGTGAAATCTTCGGATCAGCGCACTTTAATGAAATCGTGCATGCACAGCAAGGAAATGAAACAGCAATAATGATTTCATATTAACTTAGGTATTGCATTTGATTTATTCGTTTATGGCTGTAATTTTCTTCTCTTGCCTCAAACGTCACCATTTCTGATGGCTTCTGTCATCTGAAGAGATTTGATGTGAATCGGTGAGAAAGCTGGCAGAATGAGAGTCAGTGGATTCGTGGCTCCCTATCCCCTATATACAGCTGTAGGATCTTAATTTGATCACCCCTTTTAGTGCTGAGAATTTTCATGCACCACAGGAAATGCAGATAAGACGTGTGATTTCACATAAATTCACGGAAAACCCGCAGTAAAACACAGTTATATTAATAGTATTGCACTTTTCCTGTAGCCTAACGTTGGCCAGCACATGTTTGCCGAACCACCAATCAAGCAACATTATGGACTAAACGTTCAAATCCTGCTGCTGCAGGATTATTTTGCTGTGACAATACTGGCCAAATGAAGATCCTACAGAAGAAGTGCCCGCGTACAGTGTTACACGACTACTGTGTTTCATGTTTCCGTGAGTCAGAAGAAGCAGCAGCTTGAAGAGATGTGATGGATGCCATCCTCTCCCTGACTAATCTGTTGTCCTGGCACATACAGCACCACCATAGTGAGCCAACGATGTTCTCATCCTCACTTGTATTATTCAGTGTTTTTCCCTCTTTCATGTTACCTGTCACAACTAGAAGAAAGGGTTCTCTCTGCTGTGATGCCGGAGCTGGAGGATAGAATTGTACTGTGTTGTATCGTATTGATTTTGTACTGCAGACTCTTGGGTGGGAAGTTGCGGTGTGCTCCTGGGCTCATGGTTGCATGGCGAGTGGGTTCAACTCTGAGATATAAACCAAGCTGCAGTACACTTTGATTGAGAATGCAGTGTATGATATATATACGGTTCCAGGAGGCCCATTTTGGTCAGAACATAAATCCACAACATATACAATTCTACAATATGATCGCTGTCTCTTGTCTCCCCAGGAGATCACCGCCCTCCTACCCTTCTCCAGACTCTCACTGGACGACTTCCCAGAGAGCAGCGAGATCGGCGGGGACCTTAGCGACTACATCCAACACCGGGTCATCGTCAGCCCCGAGATTGCCGCCAACGTCACCACGCCCAACGGCACCGTCCCCGACCCCCTCCTCCTCAGCAAGTTCAACACCCACCTGGCCTCTCGCAGCCAGGGCTCCTTCCTCTACCTAAAACTGACCCTGGACCTGTTCCAGAGGGCCCACCTGGTTCTCAAGGGAGGCAACTACATGGTAGTGCCCGTCTCTCTGGCTGAGGTGAATGAATGAACACATAATATTTGACAAATCTTTGACAAATGTGAAATAAATGTAGGGCACTTAATCTGTGTCCGGGACACCAGCCCATAGAGTTGCTCCAGCTAAAGGAAGTACAACACACGGGATTCAATACACAATCAAGTCAACAAACGTATTTCCATCGTGGTCCTCTTTATCATCAGGTGTACCTGCTGCAGTGCCGTGCAGGGTTCGAAGGGGACCGAGCCTTCGAGCGGGTGCTGCCCGTACTCAACGTGGTGCTGGCCTCGTTACACCCGCTGCCGGACGAGCAGCTGTTCCGGGCGCTGAACGCTGGGGGTGTGAGAGGAGAGATGTCCTGGGAGGACTTCCAACAACGCCTGGAGACTCTGGCCTTCGTCCTGGTGAGGAGAGAACCCGTGACAGACTGTTGAGACACGGCCGTACCGTACGTTGTTAGCTAGATCAGGAAGTAGACCAGGAAGTAGTATACAACCATTGCATTGAGTGACGTTCACTCTTTGGGAGTTGCACTTGGCTCCCAGCGATAGTAACTATCTCAGCCGTTTGTGGATTTATGACGACAACCTCTGTCTGATCTTGTGCCGTGTCCCTCTAGGTGAGACGCAGGGACGGCACCCGCATGCTCTTCCACCCCTCCTTTCGAGAGTGGCTCGTGTGGAGGGCGGACGGAGAGAGCACCGACTTCCTCTGTGACCCCAGGAGTGGCCATGCTCTGTTGGCCTTCATGTTCTCCAGACAGGAGAGCAAGCTGAACCGGCAGCAGACCATGGAGCTGGGACATCATATCCTGAAGGCACACATCTTCAAGGTACCAGCTAGTGTGTCTGAATGGACTACTAATGGGACGTGAATCCAAAGACTATCCGAGTTCAAATATTACAGTACAGTAGCCTCTCTCCTCTTCCTCTCATACACTGGGGAGCGGGCGATGGTGGAAGTTTTGAACCAGAGTGTCTCTGCCCCCCTCTCTCTCAGGGTCACAGTAAGAGGACAGGTGTGTCCTCCAGTGTTCTGCAGGCTCTGTGGGTGAGCTGTAGCACCGACAGCCTCTCTGCCGCCCTGGCCTCCCTCAGAAATCTCTACACACCCAACGTCAAGGTGAGACACACACCCAACGTCAAGGTGAGACACACACACGCACGCACACACAGCACAGGCACGCGCACACACGCACACCCAACGTCAAGGTGAGAGACTCGCCTAACGTCAAGGTGAGACACACACACGCACGCACACACAGCACAGGCACGCGCACACACGCACACCCAACGTCAAGGTGAGAGACACACCCAACGTCAAGGTGAGACACACACCCAACGTCAAGGTGAGACACACACACGCACGCACACACAGCACAGGCACGCGCACACACGCACACCCAACGTCAAGGTGAGAGACTCGCACGCACGTACAACTTTTTTCTTTAAAAAAAAACATCTTACCTACAGGTGAGTCGTCTACTAATGCTGGGCGGGGCGAGTGTGAGCGGGCGTTCAGAGGTGCTTGGCCGTTCCCCTGTGCTGGGTGTGCACGCCCACCTGGGTCACCTTGAAATGGTGTCCCTGCTGCTGGAGCTGGGGGCGCCCGTAGACGGCCCCTCGGACAGCGACATGACCCCCCTCTGTCTGGCCGCCGCAGCAGGACACACAGGACTGGTCAGCCTGCTCTGTAAGAAAGGAGCCAAGGTCAGTGGTCAGTTGTTAGTCCTAGCCGTTATCTCACCTTGTTGACAATTCAATCTGCTGTTGTTGTTGCCCAGCTTTGCCGTTTCATAAGTTATAACTTAGTCATGTATCATAACTATCTGCTTCTGTTTGATCTTTGGGGTTTAGGCTAGGTTACTGTAGATATGGTTGTGACAATTGTTGATGTTAAAAGGACTCTGTAAATAAATTGGATTCATTGATTGATTGATTGATCTGTGTTTCTCCCACTAGGTGGGCCATGTTGATAAGAGTGGTCAGTGTGCCCTGGTCCATGCTGGGCTGAGGGGCCACCCAGACATCATCCACTACCTGCTGAACCAGGACTGGGGCCCCACAGAGGCCCCTGAGGGCCAACAGCAGCACGGTGTGAAGAGCAGTGTGAAGGGCCAGGCCTTACAACAGGCCCTGACGGCCGCCTGCAGCATGGGACAAACTCACGTAGGCTACTGCATGCACACACTGACGAACACACACACACACCGTGCGCTCTCTTCAGATTCAACCTGTGTGTATTGCTTATAATAGTTATGGTGTATAATTCTTGTGCGTACTATTGTCTCGTTGTCAGGTTGCGAAGAGCTTACTGGAGCTGAAAGATGACGATTTGGCTGTGCAGATAGACGTTTCCGACACGCTCTGGGGAGAGACGGGTACACAGTGCACTTTCCCTTTGTCTGTATAATCATGTTTCTTTTCTTTCCTCATCCTCTGTTTTCGGTTGCTTGTTTTCGCTGCCTCTCGAACGGTGGTTGGCATTCATTTTTACCAAGCGGAGATCATTTGTTGTCATCCACTTCCTAGTGAGCTTCTCAGGTGGTCTCCACTTGCCCACTGTACATTTACTGTTTACTGTAGCGTAGGATGCGAGCGAAGGGATATTGAGCCCGTGTGCTTGTTCAGGACTCGGAGGTGTAGCTGAGCTCACTGGGGAAGAGAGGCTTGAAGAGTGTACAGAACTTGAGCTACTTTTAACCAACAAGACCTATTAAGACGGCAGGTTACACCGACGGACTCTTCTGATCCGGTCGTTAAGCGGGAGATTTAGGCGGCAGTGGTGGTAATGGTTTGAAACTGGGTCATATATTCCAGGTAGCCTAGCGGTTAAGAGCGTTGGGTCAATTACCGAAAGGTTGCTGGTTTGAAATCCCCGAGCTGACTCGGTGCAAACTCTGTCGATGTGCCCTTAAAGCAAGGCACTTGCTCTGGATAAGAGCATCTGTGAAATGAGTAACAGGCTCAAGAAGAAATATGTGGTAATATTAGATTATAATGGTCTTACATTGAAGCTGGTGTAGATATCAGATGGTATTTCCTCCATCTCCAACCAAAGGAATTTAAGCAAACCTGTCTTGATTCTTATACCCATTCAACTAACACAATCATAGGTGTTTATGTGCTCTCAGTAGTAAATACATAGGCTGGGGGACAGACAGCGCTCAACCACTGCCAATTGGAAGCATACATACAATTGCTGGCTGCTGGTCACATTTGTAAGCCAATCCTGAATGAAAACAACCTCGCTAATGCAAATATAGAATACTAAATAGGCTATTTAGAGGTAAATGGAAGGAAATCATGTATTTATGTTGACTGGGTGATAAAATAAACAATAGTACCAATTTAATGGCCTTCGTTTGTTTTACTGTTTGGGCTCACCATTCAGTCTAGAATGGTTTCATTTTCATAAATATTGGTTTTACATTGACAAATCCTCCCAGGGTAGAGAATCTTGATACTCTACAATATGGCGAATGATTTCACTTCAGCTCTTCTAATCTATTCGGTGAAAGAAGTCCTTGAATACTTCTGCCTGTGAAATTGTCCTCTCTCTCTATGCAAATGTGTTCCCGTGCCTGGTGGCTTCTCATTAGTGGAGAATAATTACGTTTTTCTCCCTGGAGGGCAGGCTACTGTCTGTCTGTCTGCCTGTCTGTCTGTCTCTACCTCCTCTGCGGGTGAGACGCCAAATGTTTACTGTACGCGAATGAAATAACATGGAACAGATAAATAACTATTGTATCTGTAGCAGCTGTGTGTCTGTCGTCTACACAAGGTCAGTGACATGCGTGAGAGTTGTCAGAAGTAGTATTTATAGCTGTGGGAAGTAGTTGATAAACCTGGACAGCATCAATGGATCATGTTTTTAATCTTGTTTGTGAACTAGCTTTAGGAGCCATTCAACTCATTGGCCTTTATTCAAAAATAGTATTTTCAATATGAGAACCTCCCTTTTGGATCAAAACATTTTGATTCCACAACCAAGGCTCCAGCGAGAATTGAACTCGCGACCCCTGGTTTACAAGACCAGTGCTCTAACCACTGAGCTATGGAGCCTTACCTATTCACACCTTACTGCAACAGGATATTTACATATCACACCCAGTTTACTCAAAAACAGACAGAAGACCACACCCAGAGACATATTTCTAAATATATGGCTCTGGTCGCACAGCTGCTGATTGGAGCAGTCTGGCCAAACTAGCTGAGCTAGGCTGTCGGCACGAGGCCTCTCATGTCAGGGATTTAACCTGAAAGCCACATACTCTTTGTCTGGTAAAAGCAGCTGACTCTGACTGACAGCTCTCCTCTGACTGACAGACTCCTCCACGTTTTGTCCTAACTCCCCTCAGATATTTGACATTGACAACAAAAGCACAGCTGTTCAGGCATGAATCCGCAAATTGCGTATTGATTTATGAGTCAGTGATGCACGTCTGCCTTATCTTAGATCGAGAAGTGTTGAGTCACAAGACAAAGTATTCCTAAATGTATCAATCCCAGCCACAATAATTGTAAAAAAAAATCTGAACGTATTTTGTTATCTCAACTTTTTGCTCTGGCGTGAAGGGAAATGAGATAAAGGAAATGAAATGAGTGAGGTGATTTGTAATTGCGTATGTGCTCATGTGGAACCATCGGTGGGACAGATGGGGAGGGTGTGCCCTACATGCTCCCACAGATGTCATTCATGGCGTCATTCCCTCCCCACTGGCTTCCAGGACCAGATGGGTGATGTCACCTCTCCTGTGAGTATTTCATCATCCCTGCCAAGGTGAAACAGGAGGCTGCATCAAAGAAAAGAAAATGGCATTGGTCGTGTACACGTATCGAACACATATTAAACACACAGTGAAATGCGCGTGTTTCTAGCTCCAACAGTGCAATACAAAACAATATACACAAATCTAACAAATCCAAATAAAGGAATTAAGAGATATCAGGACGAGCAATGTCAGAGTCCAGATTATAAATATATATGATGGTGTGTATAGACTGTATGGCCAGTATATGAATAGAAAAGGTGTGTACAGCAGTAGTTGTACAGAATGAGCCATGACTAGAATACAGTATATACATAAAAAGTGGGTAAAACATTATTAAAGTGACCAGTGTTCAATAAATCCATGTACATAGGGCAGCAGTCTCTAAGGTGCAGGGTAGAGTAATGGGTGCTAGCTGGCTAGTAACAGTCTCTAAGGTGCAGGGTAGAGTAATGGGTGCTAGCTGGCTAGTAACAGTCTCTAAGGTTCAGGGTAGAGTAATGGGTGCTAGCTGGCTAGTAACAGTCTCTAAGGTTCAGGGTAGAGTAATGGGTGCTAGCTGGCTAGTAAGAGACTCTAATATGCAGGGTAGAGTAATGGGTGCTAGCTGGCTAGTAAGAGACTCTAATGTGCAGGGTAGAGTAATGGGTGCTAGCTGGCTAGTAACAGTCTCTAAGGTTCAGGGTAGAGTAATGGGTGCTAGCCAGCTAGCAACAGTCTCTAAGGTGCAGGGTAGAGTAGTGGTGACTGTTTAACAGTCTGATGGCCTGGAGATAGAAGCTGTTTATCAGTCTCTCAGTCCCCGCGTTGATGCACCTGTGCCTTCTCTGCCTTCTAGATGGTAGCGGGGTGAACAGGCCTTGGCTCAGGTGGCTGAGGTCCTTGATGATCTTCTTGGCCTTCCTATGACCACATTAGTACCTGTCTGATCTCAGCTTCCCTGGTCCGCACTGTCTGCTTGTGTCCCAAACGGCACTCTCTTCCCTATATAGTGCACTACTTTTGACCTAGAGCACTATGGGCTTTGGTCAAAAGTAGTGCACTAATTAGGGAATAGGATGCCTTTTGGGAGGTATATACTGTCTGGATGGATGCCCCATACCCAGGACTAGATGGCTGGTTGAGCAAGCTGTGGCCAATACCCATCAAATCTGTCTCTCTCTCTGCCAGGCCAGCTGTAAGACTTTTGACAGCCTCAGCTAAGAGCCTGCCTCTCTAGAGAGCACAGCGAAATATGGGCCCACTGAAGTGTGGCCAGTCTAAAAATAGGCTTTGAAAGTCATACTCAGGGGTGTGACGTTTTCTGTTCAGTGTACTGTAGCTCACATTGCATGTGTGATGGCAATATTATACTCTCATTATTAACTGTCTCAAAACAATCAATAACACAAAAACAAAGATTACTTTCATTCAGAGCACAGTGGTGAAGTAGGTAGTTGACCACTGTTCTGGGGGTCTCTCTCTCTCAGCTCTGAGTGCGGCTGCAGGCCGGGGCAGGACAGAGACGTGTGTTTTCCTGCTGGAGAGGGGTGCAGGGGCGGAGCAGCCCAACCGGAGGGGGGTGGTCCCAATCTTCAGCTGCATCAGGCATGGACACCCCCAGGTGAGACTCATTCTGTTACACTTCTAATGTTCCTGCTTTACAGCACTGATGGCTGTCCTTTCACTCATGCTCTCACTCTCTCTGTCCCTCTCTGTCTCTCTCCCCCCCTCTCTCAGGTAGCAGAGCTGTTGCTGCAGAGAGGTGTGGACATTAACACCATCGATAAGCAGGGCCGCAGTCTGCTGATGGTGGCAGCCAGCGAGGGCCACCTCAGCACTGCTGACTTCCTGCTGACAAAGGGTAAGAGGTCAAGGGTCAGGGTCACATCATGGTACATGTCAATTCTCAGTGCACTAAATAAATAGTGTTATTTTAGATCCTTTTTTCATTTTGTAGCTCTGAGATACAGTATAGACTGAGTGGCCAGTTTATTAGGTACAACGCCCCATTCACGAAAATGGTTCGCTCCTATAGACAGTGAGTCACGTGGCCGTGGCTTGCTATATAAAGCAGGCAAACAGGCATCGAGGCATTCAGTTACTGTTCGTTTGAACGTTAGAATGGTCAAAACTAATGACTAGCAGAATGGCACCTCGGAACGCACAACTCATCTGTCCTTGTCACGGGTGGGCTATAGCAACAGACGGCCACACCCGGGTTCCACTCCTATCAGCTAAAAACAAGAAGAAGCGGCTCCAGTGGGCACACGGTCACCAACACTGGACAATTGAGGAGTGGAAAAACGTTACCTGGTCCAACGAATCCCGGTTCCTGTTGCGTCATGCTGATGGTAGTCAGGATTTGCCGTAAGCAGCATGAGTCCATGATCCCCATCCTGCCTGGTGTCAACTGTACAGGCTGGTGGTGGTGGTGTAATGGTGTGGGGAATGTTTTCCTGGCCACTGAGGGTCCGGCCCAGTACTAAATGGGCGTACCTAATAAACTGAGTACATGTCAGACTGAGTTGCAATGGAGTGAACATGTTATTTCTGATCTGGTTCCAGGCGCATCTTTAGCCTCGGTGGACAAGGAGGGCCAGACAGCTCTGAGCTGGGCGTGTCTGAAGGGTCAGAAGGGCGTGGTGGAGTGCCTGGTGGAGAAGGGGGCAGAGATAGATCACCCTGACAGGAACGGACGTACCCCTCTCCACCTGGCAGCGTTCAACGGTGATGCAGAGATGGTGGGGTTCCTTCTAATACCGCAAACTGGAGAAACAAATTGACCAACAGACATAATTCTGATTGTGCTGCAACTGGCCTAGATTGTCTTAAACTGGCCTAGATTGTCTTAAACTGGCCTAGATTCTAGACTTTTTTAAACACAGTACTGAATTTGCACAATTCCCTTTGGCCTCGTTTGAATCCTTTTAAAAATGCTGTTTGTTTTGTGTTGTCCTCTACAACCACAGGTTCAGTACCTGGTGGAGAAGGGTGCGGTGGTGGAGCATGTGGACCACAGTGGGGTGAGGCCTCTGGAGAGGGCTGTGGGCTGTAGAAACGCTGCTGTGGTGGTGACCCTACTGAAGAAAGGGGCCAAGCTGGGTGAGTTGGAGTTGACCTGATCTGTCAGTGTCTTGAGGAAGTTGCTATAGCAACATCATGTATTTCACCCCTCTTTCTCTTCACTTTTTTTCCACCTGCTAAAAGGCTACAGAACATCCCCTTATGATCGATCAGGTACTTTCTTTAGATACCTTTTGGAGAGGTAGGTGTGTGTGGTGTGTGTGTGTGTGTGTGTGTGGTGTGTGGTGTGTGTGTGTGTGTGTGTGTGTGTGTTTAACCTGTGTTCTCGTACCTCTTGACCAGGTCATGCTACGTGGGCGATGGCCACATCCAAACCAGACGTGCTCCTCATCCTCCTACAGAAACTCATGGAGGAGGGCAACCTGCTGTATAAGGTGGGTTAACAACAAAAGGGAAACCTGATCTCTGTGTGTGTGTGACTGTCTGTCATGAAAGTGTGTCCAATTAGAAAATCTCCAAATCAATGTCTCTCTCTCCCTCCCTCTCCCTCCCTCCCTCCCTCCCCAGAAGGGGAGGATGAAGGAGGCAGCCCAGAGGTATCAGTACGCCCTGAGGAAGTTCCCCCGAGACGGCTTCGGAGACGAACTGAAGGGCCTGAAAGAGCTCCGTGTCTCCTTGTACCTCAACATGTCACGCTGCCGCAGGAAAACCAATGTGAGACACACACACACACACACACACACACACACACACACACGACTATCAGTTGCTAATATAATTGAACATGTAATAAAACTGCAGGTATTACGTCATCTGGTATAGCTACACACTACTCCATTAGCTATTTTATAGAATTTAATATTGAATGAAATGTAATTTCATGTTAATAGTATAGCAGTAGGTATAATGGATAGATCTTCATCTCAGCAGCCTGGAGGGTGTGATCTAACACACCCTTGTTTTACCAGACAATATAATAAGACTGTTATACTAGAGTGGTGGTGGTAAAATGGCATCCTCCGGGCAAATGAATAATGGAAAGATGCTATGATGTGATACGGTCATCCTCTCCCATATACTGGAGGAATCGGTATGGGCGCGTGTGCACAAACACGGGCGCACACAAACCCACACGGAAAGAAGGGATCCTCCCTCCGTTGTTGCTGGTGGATATTGGGTCAGGGGGAAGAGAGAGCTGGCTGGGCACATATCATCCATATTTCATCACGTTCAGGTGAATAGAACAGGAGGGGAGTGGGAGTATAGAGGCCATAAAAACTGTTATTAAACATTGAACAGTTATTCAGAGCTGTGGATTTCAAGGCTGTGGTGTAATGCCCACCTCCATCTCAAGGACGGAATCACACTGTGGTTTGCTTCATTAAATATTCACCTGAGAGGAATGAGGGGAGCAGGGAAACGCGTTTAAAAACAAGCCAACCGCATGCTCTCTAGGCATACAAAGAGATGGATGGATACACTGTGTACGCAGGCATGTACACACACATCGTACACACACAGACATATTGTACACGCATGCACACACACCAGGGCCACTAGAGGTGCTTATGAAATTACCATTAAAGGCTCAGTTCAGTCAAAAACATGATTCCCCTGTGTTTTATATACACTACCGTTCAAAAGTTTGGGGTCACTTAGTAATTTCCTTGTTTTTGAAAGAAAAGCACTTTTTTTTTTGTCCATTAAAAATAACATCAAATTGATCAGATACAGTGTGGGCATTGTTAATGTTGTAAATGACTATTGTAGCTGGAAACGGCTGATTCTTTATGGAATATCTACATAGGCGTACAGAGGCCCATTATCAGCAACCATCACTCCTGTGTTCCAATGGTACGTTGTGTTAGCTAATCCAAGTTTATCATTTTAAGAGGCTAATTGATCATTAGAAAACACTTTTGCAATTATGTTAGCACAGTTGAAAACTGTTGTCCTGATTAAAGGCGCAATAAAACTGGCCTTCTTTAGACTAGTTGAGTATCTGGAGCATCAGCATTTGTGGGTTCTATTACAGGCTCAAAATGGCCAGAAACAAAGAACTTTCTTCTGAAACTCGTCAGTCTATTCTTGTTCTGAGAAATGAAGGCTTTTCCATGCAAGAAATTGGCAAAGAAACTGAAGATCTCGTACAACGCTGTGTACTACCCTATTGAGCTGTTGTGGGAGCAGCTTGAGCGTATGGTACGTAAGAAGTGCCCATCAAGCCAATCCAATTTATGGGAGGTGCTTCAGGAAGCATGGGGGGAAATCTCTTCAGATTACCTCAACAAATTGACACCTAGAATGCCAAAGGACTGCAAGGCTATAATTGCGGCAAATGGAGGATTCTTTGACGAATGCAAAAGTTTGAAGGACACAATTATTATTTCAAATTAAAAATCATTATTTATAACCTTGTCAAAATCTTGACTATATTTCCTAGTAATTTTGCTACTCATTTCATGCATGTTTTCATGGACAACAAGGACATTTCTAAGTGACCCCAAACTTTTGAACGGTAGTGTATATTTCCACACTGAGGTTGCAATAATAATGATGATAATGCCCTTTTATTGTAAGAGCTGTTTGAAAAGACATCACCAGGTGTTAAATCAGTTAATAAATCAATAAGAGAGTTCCAAAGCTCTCTGTCAATAACAGCTAGTTTTCAGTTATCCCCTCCACACTCAGACCACTCCCAGACAGTCCTAGCAAAATGATTGCTTGAAAAATGTTTCTTTGCTAAGAAGCTATTTTAGTTTATTTTTTTATATATATATATATATATATTTATGAAAACCATGCGAGTAAGGTTACCCAGAAATAATTTCATATTGAGATAAAAACAGCTGCATTGTACCTTTAAGAGTCAATAGTTTTCATGTCCGACATCTGATTGAAGGAGTTTTTTTTACGGTTTGGAGAGAAGCTACGAGCACCCGTCTGGAGAATCCATTAAGACACTGGGAGATAAAGCTGCTCTACTCTGAGCTGCACACAGATGAATAATTCTCCAGTTAAACAACGCTGAATTCCTCATTCCAGTCACTTACAGTAATTGCAAAGTGTGGCGCTGTGTGGACTACCGCTGGATTCACACTGCACTCATTAACGCTCACAAACACATTACCCTGGCTAATGACCTCAAGGCTTTGGTTTTGGCTTTCTCCTTGATAAATTCAGGGTGGACTGAATTTAACAGTAAACAATCAGAATTAACTGTTGAGTTCCTGTCCTATTTTTCCCCCCCGACAGGATTTTGGTATAGCGGAGGAGTTTGCCACCAAAGCCCTGGAACTGAAACCCAAGTCTTATGAGGCGTTCTACACCAGAGCACGAGCCAAGAGGAGCAGCAGGTTAGTACACACCAGTTCTCCCTTTATACTGATAACAAGGGGGGACTAGAATGGACAGGTACAGTTTTGTCTAAGGACAAGACACACTCACCTCTCACTATGTTCGCCTCATGTGTCCATCCAGGCAATATGCAGCGGCGCTAGCCGACCTTCACGAGGCGTCTCGACTCTGCCCCACCAACCGGGAGATCCACCGTCTGCTAACGCGCGTGGAGGACGAGTGTCAACAACAACAGCAGCAGCAGTCCCCCAACACACCACAGGGCCAACAAACAGCACACAGTCAGACTCCCGATGACCTCACAGAGAGGAGCCAGGACACAGAGAGGAGTTGTGATACACAGAGCCAGGATGAACTAGATGACGATTATGAAGAGATAGGGGGAGAGGAAGAGCCCTCACAGAACCCCTATGGACGCAACAGGGCTCTCCCACCAGTACCAGGCGCAGTGGGCTTAGCTCCCCTGGACCCCAGGCCTGGTTCCCCTCTGGATGGGTCCACACAGACCAACCTGTCTCTGGACAAGCAGGGCCCTGTCCTGCAGGGTCCTAGACAGAACCAAAGCATGAAGACCAAGCAGCAGCAGCACTGTAACTCCCTGCAGGTAGGGGGCAGACCAGGGGGCAGGCCTATGTCTCTGTGTGGCCCCTCCAGCCCCCTGCCAGGCAGACACATCTCCACCTCCCTGAGACCCAGCCCTGGCCTGGGCATCGACATCAGCCCTCTGCCCTCCTCTTCCACAGACCACCACCCGGGGCTCACCCCTGTCAACCACCACCACCTCTCCTCTTCCTCATCTGTCCAGCCCTTCCAGGGCCACTCCTCCAGCCTGGCTAGGGGAACAGAAAGGCTCTCAGCCCACCCCGGCACCACGTTGGACGGGCATGCTGGGTCACTCACCCCTGGGGTTGGTAAGGAGGTAAGGAGGGAGGGTTCTGGGGGGTCGGCTGGCCCCAGTCTGCGTTCTGGTGGTCAGACAGGCAGTATGAAGGCCTCCAGCTCTAGCAGTAGCCTAGCCTCTAGCGGGACCCTGTCAGACAGCAGCAGGACCCAGGCTACTCAGGGGCCCGACGTGCCTCGCCCCAAACCGGCTAAACCAGAGCTCAAGCCTCGGCCATTCATGGGGGTGAAGGACAAGGCAGTGCGTGTCCAGGGGCAGCCCCCACCTGGACTGGGCTGGCAAGGTCAGCCTCACTCCCAGCCACTTTCCCCTGAAGGTCTAGAGAACCAGAGACACAGCATGGCCCCTACGGACAACATCCAGGGATTGAATAATGAGTTCAAGCGGAGGTCCTCCTACGCTGAGCCACTGCAGAGCCAGGCTCCCCTCCAGGTGCTCAACGGGGCCCAGGCTCAAACCCAGCACCTGGCCCAACAGGCTCAGGCCCAGCACCTGGCCCAACAGGCTCAGGCCAAGGCCCGGGAGTTTGGAGACAGGTTCTACCACAGGGAGCCAAGACCAGGTCCAGCTGCAGGCCTACATCACTCCTCCCAGTTCCCAGACGGGAACCACCGGCAGAAAGGGTTCACCAGAGATAACCCAGCCATCCTACCCATCAAACCTAAACGCTCCTTTATAGAATCCAACGTCTGAACTGGCCATGTTCATTCAAGCACAAACGCAGACACCATAATACATTTCTCTGTATTCCAGAGAAACGGTGGCAAGGGAAGGGTTTCAAAGTTTCTTTCCTTAATCTGACTCTTGTAAAGTGACAGTGTATGTGATGCACTGCGTTTAGACTTAAGCAGCATTTGAGGCTTTTGTGCTTTTTGCGTAAGCATGCCTAGAGCAACACCAGTAAGCAAACAACACAGTGCACGTAATCACACCTGGGAAACACCATATAGTACCAGTCCAATAGCTGAACAGTAGCATAGCATCCTACTATGGGCCATTATAACAACGTAACTATGATGTAGTTTGTAAAGAACAACACTAAAGGGTTTCGGATGCTAATGGACGAAAAGCCATTTAATTAAACGATTGGCTAATGATCGGCACTCATATCGAATAGGGATGTTTATACATTAGATTTGTACGTGTTCTATTTATAGATGATATAAGTGGTGATCGCCTTTGTCAGTATAACAGAGCCCTCGATGCAAAGTGCTTCACAATGCATGGAGGGTTTCTCTACCTTTGTACATTTTATAAATAATCATATTTAACTAAGTGTACATATAATCCTACGGACGTTGTTGTAACTGCTTGTTGTTGCGGTCTATGTTAATGTATTTACTGTGCCGACGGCTTGGTCAGTTGTAAGAACAATATATTTGATAGTTATTTTTGCACAGCTAGAGAAATATTTGAAAAGTTGATGGGATTTATTTTGTTTGTGTGCACAACATTAACAGTTTACAGCAAGGTACAGAATAGCTTGTAAGGGTATTATTGGGGAGATGCAGATATTCTACATGTACATTGTTGCCATCTTTGATTTGTGAGCTATGCGACACATTATACAGGCTATGCTCAAGCACTACCACCATAATCATGGGGAAATAAAATCTCTTTGGAAAACTACAATGACAACAGTCTTCCCTTTCAAAATGTCATCTCCCTTCCCCTCATTTCAAACACCCATGTGTAAAATTGTGTGTGTACCGACACCTGCTATCCCTTGTTATATAACCTCAGCCATAGATTGAAAACCTCTGTTGTTGACACCAGTATCCCTTCAAAATGCCTACAGTGCATTTGGAAAGTATTCAGACCCCGCAACTTTTTCCACATTGTTACATTACAGCCTTATTCTAAAATTGATTGAGG
The DNA here is from genome assembly GCF_045791955.1 of Oncorhynchus clarkii lewisi. Classification (NCBI taxonomy): domain Eukaryota; kingdom Metazoa; phylum Chordata; class Actinopteri; order Salmoniformes; family Salmonidae; genus Oncorhynchus; species Oncorhynchus clarkii. The sequence goes on from NC_092153.1 coordinate 20,608,428, forward strand.
ATTTCAAATAATAATCTACACACAATACCCATAATGACAAAGCAACAATTATTATTTTTTTAAGTTTGCAAATTCGTTACAAATAAGCTGAAACAATTAATTTACACAAGTATTCAGACCCTTTGCTATTAGACTCGAAATTGAGATCTGGTGCATCCTGTTTCCATTGATCATCCTTGAGATGTTTCTACAACTTGATTGAAGTCCACCTGTGGTAAATTGATTGGACATGATTTGGAAAGGCACACACCTGACTATATAAGGTCCCACAGTTGACAGTGCATGTCAGAGCAAAAACCAAGCCATGAGGTCGAAGGAGGCACAGCTCTGGAGAAGAGTACCAAAACATTTCTGCAGTATTGAAGGTCCCCAAGAACATAGTGGCCTCCATTCTTAAATGGAATTTTGGAACCACCAAGACTTTTCCTAGAGCCGGCCTCAAGGCCAAACGAAGCAATCGAAAGAAGGGCCTTGGGTCAAGAACTCAATGATCACTCTGACAGAGCTCCAGAGTTCCTCTGTGGAGATCGGAGAACCTTCCAGAAGGACAACCATCACTGCAGCATTCCACCTATCAGGACTTTATGGTAGAGTGTCTAGACGGAAACCACTCCTCAGTAAAAAGGCACATGACAGCCCACTCGGAGTTTGCCAAAAGGCATCTAAAGACTCAGACCATAAGAAACAAGATTCTTTGGTCTGATGAAAGCAAGACCGAACTCTTTGGCTTAAATGCCAAGCGTCACATCTTGAGGAAACCTGGCACCATCCCTACTGTGACGCATGGTGGTGGCAGCATCATGCTGTGGGGATGTTTTTCAGCTGCAGGGACTGGGAGACTAGTCAGGATCGAGGGAGAGTTAAACAGAGCAAAGTACAGAGAGATTATTAATGAAATCGTGCTCCAGAGCACTCAGGACCTCAGACTGGGGCGAAGAGGATCTGCAGAGAAGAATGGCAGAAACTCCACAAATACAGGTGTGCAAAGCTTGTAGCGTCATACCCAAGAAGACGAGACTGTAATCGCTGCTAAAGGTACTTCATCAAAAGTAAAAAGGTCTGAATACTTGTAAATGTGATAGGTTTTTATTTTCTTATACATTTGAAAAATGTCTAACCTGTTTTTGCTTGTCATTAGGGGGTGTGTAGATTGAGGAGGGGGAAAACAAACATTTAATTTAAAGAATAAGGCTGTAACATAAAATGTGGAAAAAGTCAAGGGGTCTGAATACTTTCCGAATGCACTATCATCAATGAAATGGTTTGAACTAAAGCAGCAGAGTAGAACATGGTCAACATGCATGAGTTTGAGAATATATATATATTAGAATGTCTCATCAGCTATAAATATTTACATTCTAAAAGTAGTTTCATCCCAACAGATGTGTGTGAATTCAGACACAGTGAGGGGTTGAATCGAAGCTCTGTGGTCAACCTGAAAAGATCATTTATAGCTTTATGTACTATGAGCCTACTTTTGGTCAGAAGTTAACTGAGGGATAGACCATCTTTGGATTGAAAAGGGATGTAGAGACACGCTTGCATCCCTCTTTCTCACTGGCTGGTCCTCCAGCGTCCAATAGCCATCTTCAGGGTTCGGTTTGGGGTCAGATGTGGTGTCCGTAAGGGCAGGCTGGTCATGGGGCTGGAACGATTCTTGGTTGTGATCCAGCTCTCAAATTGCTTCCCTCTCATAGGAGAACCCATCTGTTCAGAAGAAAAAGTAGACAAGATGGAGTGTGTTTTGCATCCTTTAAAAACACGCCACTGTATAACAAAAAATGTTGTAGCATAACAATAGATATCTAAAAAAGGCACAACCAGACAGATAGACAGATTGCCGTGGGGGCGTGTCCTACCTGCAGCGATAACAGGGTCGCTCATCAGCTCTCTGGTGATTGGACAGAGGAACTCATCAGGAACACCGGTACACACACCCCCCCCCCTCTTCAGCTCCCCCACCTTCCTCAGGACCATACTGCGCAGCCCCACAGACTCTACAGTACACCAACAGGAAACAACCAGGCAGAGTTAAGGGAAAATGGTACATTGGCCAACGGAGCTTGCATCATTTGTGGACGTGATATCCTGGCTTGAACACACTGCGTACATGACCCATTTCCTGGTCACCATGGAGACTACAGTAAAGTGAGGTCAGTGTGTGTGTTAGACACACACACACAGAAAAAGAGCCCTCCATCAGGAAGACAACAGCCTGGCATGGTGCCATCTCTCACTCTCAGAGACAGTAGAGAGACACCCATGTCTACTAAGAGATTAATCTCTTTTAGAGAACACGGCTGTTTGGTTACCATGGTTGCTATTGGCATGAGAGACCAACAACAGACCGACACCGACCACCTCAGAGAGAAAAAGTTGGGAAAACTGGCTTTCCTCACTAGGGTGAAAGATCTGTATTTAAAAGAGAAGATATACAGATCAGACAGAAATGGTATTCGGTGTGTACCATTTTCTATGTTACATGATATGTATTTTGGGATGAGTAATTGTGTTATGTAATGGGGCAGAAATCTTAAAGCAGAATACACATGGCCTAATCTAATGCTGTACAGTACAAATGTATGTAATCCTGAGGAAATCTCATTAACATTCATTCCTCAATGTCCACCTTGTTTTTCATTTGTCCCTCCCCCTACTTAAAACAATATTCCAGTCTGAGTATGTGATGACGCTCTGTTTCCAGCTACTGTACAAAATGTGGATCTCAGATACCAGACTGAAAAGTAGGTCATGTGTAGAATATGACAATGCACAATTAGTATGATAATGCATGTTATTATGATAATGTCTCTAGTCAATGGCGTGATGTGCCGTCCCCACCTATGTTGAGTTCTGAGGCCAGTGTCTCCTTGGTCTGACGAGCTCAGCTCCATCTATGTTGTTTGCCTTGAAGTTCTCCACCAGCGTCTCCAGCCCCTCCTCACACGCCCTCCTCTGACCAATCACTGACCAGAAGTCTGCAGTGACCCGGCAACTTTCTGCCTGATCGGTCGGAAAACAGGAAGTGACCGCACATTAGTATCTCTCAATGACATGCTGTTACTATAGTTAATACGTAATCCATCAAAAGTTTCTATGGTGCTAGTTAGTCACTTTCCCCACCTCCACATGAGAATGTTGCAGTTTCAACTGGATAACAAGATGTTTAAAAATGTAGTACATTACATAGAGCACAGTAAGACTCCGCATAAAAATTGAAAAAACACCATTGTCAACTAAAACGATGAACATGAATGTATTTACAGTCATTGAATTGCAAGCCTTTTATTGACAAGCCTCTCTTAGAAAGAGCTGTGTAGAGCTGGAAAGGTGTCAGGTGAGAGGAGGTGAGAGGAGGAGAGGAAGAAAGCATTGTGAGCCTATACAACTACCGGGTGTACAAAACATTATGAACACCTGCTCTTTCCATATCATAAACTGATGAATCCCTGATGAATTGAGGCTGTTCTGAGGGCAAACGGGGGGGGGGGGGGGGGGGGGTGCAACTCAATATTAGGAAGGTGCTCTTAATGTTTTGTACACTGTGTACACTAATACAGTGAATACACGTGAAAATAGAAAAGCAACTCAGTTCTCGCCAGGCAGTGCTTCAAGGAAAAAGTCGCCTGGACAGGCTATGAAAGACTCAGCCATATTAGCAGAAGGCATTATCACCTGGGTGCTCAATAAAGCCCTCTTTGATAGCAGTGGGACTCCTAGGTTTCACAGAGACCCTCCATCCCTCACTGCTTTCAATGAGCAGATGGGACGTGAGTGGTGCAAATGAGGGAGAAAATGTATGACTCACCAGGTAAAGATTAGCCTTTTTTCCCCCCCATGAACCATGCAGAGAGAGGGATGGTGATTGGCAGAATAAAAAAAACATAATTAAGCCATAGTCAATAAAGAAGAGCTTATGCAAAAACAGCACATAATCACCAGGCTGTCATCACCATTAAGTCAAAAGGATATTTGTTTACATGAGAAAATAGTGAAACAGTACGTGGGAACCCCACACCGTGACTCAGAATGCTAATGGCATTCTTAATGCCAATAACACTGGCAGCTTGTCAATACACCTATCTTAGACTTCTGTCCATCTGTGTGTGCGTGTGTGTTACCCACCATGGCCAATGCGTCCGTCCTCTACTCTCCATATATTGACAGTCTTGTCCATAGAAACCGTGGCGATCAGGGGTGCACTGGGAGAGAAGGCGCACGGCGTCACGTACCTACAGCAAAGGATCATGGGAGGGAGGACGGAAAGGTACATTTTTTTTAAAGTAGGCTATTCGAAGAAGGCCGTTGAGATGCGACAATGTCCCCAAGGGTAAGAAGGAAGATTACCTCTCGAGTTGGTTCAATGTGTCGAGCAAAGCCCCCTGGCTCTGAAAAAGCAACAACACTCAAGTTCAGATGGGAGGTGCTCATGGGTTTCTGTGTGGAACATTAACATGGGGAGTTAAACTGAAATTACATCTACGGTAATGAAAAGAGCTCGAGTGTCTTACAGCATCATGTGACTGTTTTGTTCACTGAGCTGCAACAGAAAAGGCCATGGTAAAAAAGCAACACACTTCTCCCCCTTGTGGCCAGTTGGAGTAAATGTACAACTTTATCTTGACCAACTGTGAGAGCGCTTTGCCTTAGATCACCTACGGGCGGACTTACCCAGACACAAGCAGCTGTCCGTCTGCAGAGAAGGCACAGGAGAGCACCGGGGCAGACCGGCCGGTCAGGATGTGCAGCAGCTGCATCTTACAACCAATGGGCCAGAGGGGACGGATGGACGACACCCTCAGATCATTCATTGTGACCACACATCCACCACATCCACATATGCACACAGTTCAACGTTAAACAGGGCATTTGCATAACCATAGCGTGTGGTCAACGTACTGCCTGTGTTGGACCTAGAGACGGTCCATACCTTCAGCGTGCGGTCTTGTCCACAGGAGGATTGGCGGAACTCTACCCCACCGCTACCTGAGAGACGGGAACAAATTAATCAAACACCTGTCTCAACAAATTCCCATATATGGAGACTCCAAGATAACCTGGTCCCAGATCAAAATGTTGTGCTGTATAGACAACTCCTACGATCATTGTCATGCTTGTACAAACAGATCTGGGAACAGGCCAAACTCAAAAATAGAGGGAGGAAAATATCATCATCATCACCACCACCACCACTGAGGATCTTGGGGCCAAAGCAGTAGCAGGTGACCCCCGAGTCGTGATTGTTCATCTCTGCATGGAGCTGGTTCATGTCCAGGTCCCACAGCCTTGAGGTCCTCATACGTAGATTCAGTGACAAACATCTGGCCACAGGGGTTGAAGGAGCAGGCCACCACAGTGGTGTCATTCACTGTTGACAAATAATCATTTAAGAACACTCTGCAAGAGACAACACATAACATCAGTCTGCAGAGGCCAGCAAAGCCTCACTTGATATAGGCAACACCTGCAGGCCTATTTATGCTTCAATAACATGGAGATAAACGATATCAATCCATCAATTTCACCTGTGCAAAGTTTTCGTAGGGAAACCCCAAAGTGCCATCAGACACCTTCAAAACCAGGTGTGAAGAGTCGGGGCGAGAAGGCGCAAACCCTGACAGGGTTCCTACACGGATGCTCCAGCACTGCCTGTATCTCACCGGTGTCCGTTGACCACACAACTGTTGAACACGAGGCTAAATACTGACCACAGGCGCTGAAGCAACAACAGTGGACGCCATAGCCGTGGCTAGACAGTGGGGATTATGGGACTTTGGGAAAAGTCTTGGGTGTTGTAAATTCGTAAGGTTTTGTCAGCTGAACAGGTGGGCAGCAGTGTCGGGGAGAAGGCGCACCAGTTGACATCGTCACGATGGTCTTGCAGGGTGCAGATCAGGGACGCCATTTGAGTTGGTCTTGATGAATCCCTTTGACAATAGAATAGAACTATTAACTGTGTGACATTACAATGATTACAAGATAGCTAGCTAGACTCGTTGTTATCCAAACAACTTGCCACACCTGGAAACCATCTGAAGTTGCCAGAGCAGAGAGGTTGCAATCACATGCATTTTAGCAAATAGGCTACTTACGACCCACTGGGAAAAAACGGTTTGAGTCAATTGTTTCCACGTCATTTCAAGCCCCCAAAAAATGACGTTGAAACAACGTGGAAAACTAATTGGATTTGCAAAAAGTCATCAAAGTAAGGGATTTTTGTATTTTTTCCCACCCAACTTTAAGCTAAATCCAATGATATGGTGAAAGGTTTTTGTTGATTTCACATTGGTTGACAACTCAACCAAATGTCAATCAAAACTATACGTTGAACTGAGGTCTGTGCACAGTGGGTAGTTTGTAGCGAGCAGACCCAGCACCTTACGCTTGCTTACAGCTGCACTAAAGGGTCGGACAGGCTTCGCAGAGCTGGCGCGTGATATGGCTCAGAAAACTTACCTCAACTCAGGGATGAGAAAGAACTTGATTTGATGCTTTGAGAGCTTTGAATCAATTGTCCTATTATCCCAACTATCACACTGACGATGATTGAACGACTGCTAGTTTTTTCCAGAAAACTGCACTTTTTGTCCTCATGCTAAATAGCAGTTGCCACATCAGCCATTTTGGAATGGCAGTGTCAGCCAATCAGCTCCTTTGTTGTTCAGCGCAATGTGCCATTCCATAATGGCTCCTGTGGCTACTGCTAGTTAACATGTAGCCAATAAAACTGAACTCCACAAATGACGTTGCGCACCTAGTGAAGCACCCAAAGACTAGCCCACAATTACACACGACATTGCGGGCAAGTCTTTTGGGTGTTGAAATCAGTAGTTTGTTTTATAAAAGGGCAGTTTTTCAAAAACTAGCAGTCTTTCAATATTCTCTGTGTAACATTTGGGAGTATTCGAAGTACAACTTATCCTTGGAATTAGATGTGTTTTCCGAGCCATATCCACTGTGTCTTAATTTAAAGCTGCAATATGTCACTTTTTGGGCGAGCCAACCAAATTCACATAGAAATGTGAGTTATAGATCTATCATTATCATTGAAAGCAAGTCTAATAAGCAGTAGAGCTGTTCTCTGTGCACTATTTCTGTGCTTCCCGTTCTTAAGTTTCGTTTTTGCATCTTTTACTTTCGGTATTGTACACCAGCTTTAAACAGCTGAAAATACAATATTTTTTGTTTATTGAAAATATATTTCACAGCAGTTTAGATGGTAAAATGATTATCTACACTATACTTGCTTTTTATGACCCATAAATTGGAATTTGGCGAACTCTTCGACATTTTAGCAACCAGAAATGGCGGAGTGATTTAAGCATAGCGCACCTTCATGCAAACGGCCTGTCCGACCCTGTAGTGCAGCTTTAGTTATAAGCAAGCATAAGGTGTCGGATCTGCTGGCTAGCTAGTTAACTAACCCTTTAGCTAGTCTAGCAGTTCGCGCAACAGCATCACTATATGCTCCTGTTGTTTAGTTTGTATTATAACAAATGCATGTAAATACAAAGCCAGTATTATTTTATATTCTAACTAAAGTGGGATGTGTGTTTATTGTCTTACCTCTTTGCGTGTCTATGTTCAATGTTTACTTCCTGGTCATGCACGCTGTCATATGGTCAGCTGACCATGATGGCCTTCCCCCAAACTTCAGTGCGTTCAAGACAACTGGGAACTCGTGACAAAACGAGCTCTGATTTGGAAAAGTAGTTTTGAACGGTCATCCTCAGAATTCCAAGTTGGGAACTCGGGCCTCTGCCGAGAGGCCTCTTTCGAGAGCTTCGACTAACCAACCTTAAGATCACTGACGCAATGATTTGACCTCGTTTTTATCCGAGTTCCCATTTATCTTGAACGCACCATGTGGCGAGTAGGTGTGTCGAAAGGAGTGGGTGAATGGACAGGGAATCAGCTAATTGTGAAGATTTGCTGCCACTCAAGAAATACATTTAAAAAAACAATCAAAACCGTCTAACGTAAAGCAGAGGGCTTTCGACACACCCACTACTTTCCACACGCCCACTACTTTCATTTCGACACACCCACTCGCCCATACTCCCGTCGCAATTTTGGGATGCTGCTTCCGTCCCCTTCTCGAAGTATGAGCCATGGAGCTTGCAACCTGCAGTAATAAAAACCGGAAATGAGTTCGTTCAGCCATTCCCATGTGGGAAAATTCATGGGGAAGGAATATGGTTTTGAGATTAACGTCGAAAATATGGTCTGAGGTTAACACAGGTTTAGGGTGGATCTTATACATTGTGTTCTATGAGATAATATCAGTCAGTTAATGTGTACTTTATGAATTATGAAGCTTTTTATGTGGTTTTGAGGTTTTGTGATTTTTTTGTTTGCATAAATGCTTAAAATGATCTCATAGAACAAAGCACATGAGATAGTTTAACCAAAAAACATATAAAAGCTCTATTAACTTTCTCATAGGCTTTGTCCAACGAATCAATGGCTGAGTTAGTGCCTACAAAAATATTCCATTACTATTTCTTTCTATTGACGGTGTCAGAGGAAGGCCCTAAAAATGGTCAAAGACTCCAGTCACCCAAGTCATATACCCATAGCTGCATTCACGTGCTAGTCGTAACTCTGAAATTTCCGACTTGCTAATTGGTTGAACGGGCATGTGTATAACTACAACCAGTTAACAAGTCGGAAATGTCAGAGCCAGTACAGAGAGGTTCCAAACAAACCTCTTTATCGATGATATATGTTGATATTTTGGAAAAGCATAGGCATCATCGGCATATAAGTGAATATAATATTCCAGAGGGCTATATCGGTTGTCTTTAAACAGCCACTACAAACGTAGCTAACTTTAGCCATCACTAGCTAAAAATCAATGGAAGGATGAGGGCCTTGTGATCCCAGTGACCAAAATAACCTGAAATCAACTCCATATTTGGTTTGATGTTCACATTCCCCTGTCACTACCATTGATTGCTTAAAAATAATTGTAGTTTCTTTTTGACCATTTTCATGGAAAGCTATTACAGTAAGTTACTTAATTGTTCCCCAGAAATGATTTGATATTGAGATAAAAATGATTGCATTGGGCCTTTAAAATGCAGGAAATGTGTTATCAATTAAAACAAAAAAAATCTGGAGGACCACCCATCAATCATGTCCAGACAGCATTAAACCCATTCACAATGACAGCAAACTGAAAGTTCCCCTTGTAGGCTACCCTTTCATGTTTTGACAGATCTAAAAATGACTCGATCTCCAAAGTCTAGATTCTAATCTAAACCCTATTAGTCATTAACATATACTCATAGGCTAGATGTATCAAATTAGTTTATATTTGTGTGAACAAAAGGGCTAGTAGAAGTAGGTGATTTGAGGGGCCAAAATAGGCCCTAAATTGAATAGGTACTACATTAATGTGCAACCCAAAAGCATAGCAAAACTACACAGGTATTCTCCTCCCCACTCAAATCATCCAAATTAAAATGGCATGACTCATGACACAGGGTAGGTAGAAGAGGGAAAATAACACACCCAGCGGGAAACTAGGTCGAAAAACATCCAAAATAGGCCCTAAATTGAATAGGTACTACATTCATGTGCTACTCAAAAGCATTGCAAAACTAAAATGGTATTCTCTTCCCCACTCACATCATCCAAATTAAAATTGCATGACTCATGACACAGGCAGGTAGAAGAGGGAAAATAACACACCCAGAGTGAAACTAGGTTGAAAAACATACTTTAATAGGTCCGTGCCACACACTAGTGAAAAATAAAGCTCCTACAAAAAGAATGATACTTTTTTTTCCACAATATCTTAAATAAAGTAACTTCAAGTACTCTGACTTGGGTACAAAAAAGTCTAGCTGCCTCCATTAGGCCACGACACACAGCAAGATTCAAACACAGTGGTTACAAATGGCCTTACGTCCTCTGTACTGTGGCAAGGCAGATATGGGGAAATGTTTCATGGAAAAAAAGACCAAAAAAATACTTAAACGTTGTTTGTTTTTCTCTTTCTGTATGGAGAGGAATGATTACTGTGTCACTGTCAGACTTTGGAGGCCATGTTGGATTTAAATTATATAAAAATAATATCATCATAAAAATGGAAAAAACTAAAAAATTATATCCCCTACGCCCCTGTTGGAAGGGTAGGCACTACCAAGATTAAGGATACCACAGTGTTTGCAGAGGATATGTATATATTGTACAAACAATATTTATAATGTTTTTTTTTTAATCACTTTCACTAAAATAGAATAGAATGCTACAATCATTCTAAGGCATAAACAATATCTGATATTTTAAACAATTCGTTCCAAACAAGACTTGAATATTGACATTAATAAACAGTATATACACATGTATCACCATTGTCTGACTGTTTTTCTGCAATTTTTGTAATTAAATGCAGTTGTACAGTTTTAACGTAATGATTACAGTCCTCTGGTGCCCAAAAGCATAGAACAGTGTAAACAGCAATTTTTTTTCTTGGCTTTGTTTCATATTTGGGAAAAAAATCTAATAAAAGTCAAACACAAAGATAGACATTCCTTTCGATTCAAAGCAGTTGAGCTGATTCTTCCTTTTCATAGAAAATGATGTGGACCTTTTTTATTTTATTTATTGATTCATAAATAATTATTAAAAAATTAAATACATTCACTATAATACGATTAAATAAAAATAAAACGTCTATTTACAAGTAGTGGAAAGTATTCTACCGCAGATGCATCTTGGGTGGTTGAGCAGGATGAGGATTCAGTGCAATGATCTTGAACAGGAAATGGTATTGCACTAAGACACCCGGTTGACATTGTGTGGGACTCTTTGGGTGTTTGGATCCCTGTTGTACTGTAGCAACACTAGCGTTACAAGTCTGTCTGTTGACATTTCACTTTATCTGCCCCGGGTTCGTCCCAAAGTACAGACGGACCAGCATCATCATCTTGTCGTTCCCAAAACGTGGTGCCTCTGCTATGAAATGTCAAATAGAACTTTACTTGAGGTCTGGTTCGAGACAGTGATGATGATCGGTAAAACAACACCCAAATTGATGGATTAGTTTATTTGATTGAGAAGCTCTGTCCATCTCTTATCAAAGAACTTCCTCATGTTGTGTCCCGCTCGCCCGATGTCTGAATTGTCTTCATTAAACTTTTCACAGTTATCAAAAACCAGGTTGACGTCAATAATGAAAGTCTCCAGATTCTGATACCTGAAACGAGAGGAACAGATCATTTGGAGTAAATGAGTAAAACACTCGATTGTTATGTTATCTTTTCCTGGTTACGTGACTAGATCAGCAAAAAAACTCTGGGTTAGTCATAGTGTGACTACTAGGGAGTGGATAGTAACAGTGTCATATTAATAGTGAACTCACTGGCTGCTGACGAGCTTCTCTCTGATGGTGGCGAAGTCCATGGGCTTCTTGATGACCTTCCTGTAGCCAGGGATCCCCTTGGTGTTGACGGGGTTGAGGAAGGGCCAGGCATCCTGGTGACGCTCCAACTCAGCCAGGAGCACCCTGCAGAAGAGAACACACACACACGTCACAAAGGGAATGTTAACAGTACATTGGAACCTTCAATTATTTAAAGAGGCTGAACGCAATGCCCCAGGCAAATACATTTACAACTCGCATCTACATTTCCATCAGCAACTCACTGATTAAAGTGCTGATACTTGTGCTTAGAAAACGACTCAAAGGTTTATGGTGTAGTACAGTACCTGCACAAACCAAGGTCTCTGTTGTTGTCTCTGGCTGTCTTGGCTCTCTTCACACACACCACAGGGCTCTCCTGACTGGGTGACTGGGGTGTGGGCGGGGCCTGGGACAGGGCGGGGCTCTCCTCTCCTTTCCTCTTCCTGCTGGGGGGCTCTTTCGCTCCTCCTCCTTTCTTCGGGGTGCCGCTGGCGCTCGCCGAGTCGTCCTCTGACACCTCCACGTTACCGTTACTGTTGCCGGCCTGCTTCCCGTTCCGCTTGGCCTCGGCAGCGGTGGGTTTCTTCCCGCCTCCACCCGCCACCGGTTTGCTCGGCGGCTTCTTGTTCTTGGGAGACGGGCCGCTCGCCTGAGGGGAGAGGGGAGGAGGACAAAGATTCATGCAGATGTACTTACAAAGCAATGGCACTTAGCATATTGTGTACACAGTGTTGTTGAATTACCTACTTTGAAATAATATATGATATGAAAGTGACAGTTACATGATGTACTCTGAAATAATGTACATGCCTGATATGCATGGCTGACACACTTCTACAGTAAGGTAGGATATGTAAATGTTGAATAGTGGCCTGGACAGTTTGGGTCACCTTGGATATGCAGGCGGGGCAGTACCAGTCCCCCTCGGGGATGGTGGTGATCTTGGGTTTGTGACAGTACGTGTGGCAGCCTTTGTCACAGCCGTCACACAGCAGGAGCAGGTCCTCGTTGTCACCCTTCCTGCAGATCTGACAGTACTGAAAGCAGGCAACACAGTGTCACCTCAAACCCAAGGGATGGATTACGAATCAACATTTACCAAGATTTACATTGGAATCCATTCCCTAAGCGACTTGAAATGGCCTTGGGATTCAAATGCTCTCCAATGACACACAGTATTCACTTCCCTTAGTATTCACTTCCCTAACATATTGAAATTCCATGCCAGCCAGCTACAGTCGTTGAGCTTTTACCACTTTCATGATGGACCTCTCCCAGGCGATGGACTTCTGGAGCTGCTGGAGACACATGGCCAGCTGGGCGGCACTGCGGACGTCGCCCAGGGCCTTCCTCCACACCTTCATCCCATGGGCCACCTCCTCCTCGCCCCTGTGGAAGGCAACGCAGATGTCAGAGGGATGGACGCATACAAACAGGAAACGGAAAGTCGGAACACGGACGCATGCAGGCAGGTACACACGCTCAATCCTTCGCTTTCCAACACAAACACTTGCCCATACACAGCCACACAGCCACTGTCACCACAACTAGCTGAAACTGTGGCTGTGCAGACAGACACAGGCATGAGAGTGAGTGGGGGGGGGGGGGGGCAGGCAGGCAGCAGGGATATATCGGTACAGATACACACACTGCCAGGGAGGAGTGACACCTATGCAGATGCCGGGAGAGGAGGGAAAATAATGGTAGGGGGGGAGCGAGGTGGATGATTACTGACGCATAACACCATGCAGACGGCCAGAAAAAGTCAACGGGAAAAAACATTCACCACACTGTGAGTCAACCCCAAACCAGGAGACGACCACAAAATACACAATAAGAAAGAGGCAAAAGCAAAAAGAGGACAAAAAAAACGACACAGAAAAAGCACACAGAAGTGTTGAATGCTGAGTGGATGACCTACCCTTCCCTGTCAGCACTACTGGAGGGAGCAGGGACAGTGACGGTACCGATAGCCCCCACATTATCCAGCCTGATCTGAATGGTGGTACCTAAGGGGCTCCTCAGGTACCTTCTCTCGATGTTCCTCTCCAGGTCCGCCAGCCGCGTCACCGCTATGTCCAGAGGGTTGTCCGCGTGACGCAACACGCCGCCCGCCTTGTGGTCCGCCTTGTCCTCCAGTTGGTCTTTGTCGCCAGCGCCGCCCGCCGCTGGTTGGTGTTTGGGGAGGGGCTTGTGCTCGTGGTAGACCAGGTCCTCCCTCTCTGATTGGGGCTCGGGGTACATCCAGCCCTGCGCAGAGAATGTTGGGTAATGCAGTCTTTAGGTTCAAACTCCTACGGTCTTAAATAACAACCTATTCCCTGGCCACTGTCACTAGATCTTGGTTAACATCTAGACTTGAAAAGGTTAGCGAGTGGCCCCCGCTACTATTCACTACTTTCAAACAGAGGCCTATATTTTCTCAAATGGATAAGGATGAGAGCTATAATAAAAGGAAGCTTCTCATTTGTTGATGTCGTTGTTGTTGTTTACCTTCACCTGCAGGCTGGCGGTGGTGACCTTCCTCTCCAGCTCCTCCACCTGCTGCAGCACAGCGATGTCCATCTCCATGGCCTGCTCCTCCACACACCACCCGCGCACTGACTCCACACTCACCTGGCTCTCCTCCAGCTCACACAGCTCTATCATGGCCGCTGCAGATTGGGGAGGCGGGACGGCATTAGAGACCAGTCATACACTCCATAGACGCCGCATACATATTAGTCGCACATCAGACCCAACACCCACGGCCTTGCTTTTGTCGCTCGATACTCCCTCCCCAACGCAATAACAAAACCATACACACTCTTACCACACACACTCTTACCACACACGCACACACACACACACACACACACACACAGAGATTAAGAATTCAATATCCAGACACAAAGAGCTGTTCAATCAGAAACCATGTGAACGTTAACAAATCTGGCTTTGATGTCAGACTCATATTGAGCAGTCAGTCATGCGTCATGTACCAAATGTCAACTCATTGTGAAGCGCAGGTGCTTGGAGTGTGCTCAGTAGGGGTAGAACTACTCGGGGCTGTCATAACACAGTGCTCAATCAGACTCCAACGCAAAAGTCTTTGTGAAAGTCTGGGCTTGCCAGTCGGAGTGCTGCTCAGTTTCACTGACACAAAATCAAAGCTACTTTATTCATCGGGATCTGTTGGCTAAATCTACTCTGTAAAGACTATGCGGATTGCTAAAGATTGGGTAAGTGAGGGACCTACCAGCCAACCAACTGAGTGACCTACCGCCTGTGTTTGTGTCGGAATTAGTACTCACCGTCTCGGTGCTTGGTGCAGACCTGTGGGATGAGCTCCATGTATTTGTGCACCTGTCGGTGCAGGACCTTCTCTCTGACTCCCCGGCTGTGGAGGGACTCCACCAGGGAGCGCAGCTCCTCAATGTCTGACACCCGCCACCAGCCTGACAGCATCTCTGAGCACACACACACACACACACACACAAACACAACACACACACACACCACACAACACACACACACACAACACACACACAACACACACACACACACATAAATAAACATATAGACATTTTTCAGAAAAATAACTTAAGACAATATAATGCCCCATTGAAATAGATCTACAGTATTCTGATACAGAACACACTCCAGTGCTCAGTGGAACAAAATAAATGATTCATTCTTATGACTCAGTGAATTAATAAAGGTTCACTGAATAAATATATGACTCATCCCACACACGCGCTCGCACACACACGCTCACCCTCGGGGATGGGCCGTGGTGTGGGGTGATCCGAGTGCTTGGGCACCTCCATCATGGCGGGAGAGGGAACCGTGGATGAGAGCTTCTCGCCTGAAGGAACAGGCGACTCGCTTTTGCTGGAGACGCTGGGCGGTGCGTTGGCACTGCCCTCCACGGAGCTGAGGCCTGAGTGGCCTGGCAGGGGGCTGTTGCAGAAGGGCAGCTGGCTGGGGCTCAGCATTCCACTGGGCCAGCCACCGCAGAACGCTGAGAGACCCAGCAACGACCCGCCAGCCTTACCCTAGAGGGGGGAGATACATACACAGACACTTCAATATCAAGATTAGAAAAACTCATGTGTATCACTACACTTAGGGCTATAGCTTCAAACAGAACCTACATTCTTCTGATGTTACATTTATTCATAGGATTTTCCATGATCAGATTCTACTACCAGTATAAATCATTAGGACAAGGGGTCTGTCCTGGCAGCGTACTCACCTGCAGGGCTGACAGAGGGTAGTTGATGAAGCCAGCTGGATGGTGGGGGCTGGCTGAGGCCGACGCTGCCGAGGGGGTGAGAGGCAGGGCGGGGGAAGCCGGGGGAGACCTGGGCCGTGTGAGGCTGGAGGAGGGCAGCGGGGAGGACTGGAGAGGGCCGGGCCCTGGGGAGGGAGAGGTGGTGAGGGAGGTGTCGTCACAGGGGGAGCGGGGGAGTAGGGTGAACCAGTGACCGCTCCTCTCTGTCAGGACCCTGAGGAGCTGGTCACTGGGGAGGTACTGGAGCTGTGGAGGGTTAGGGATTAGGGTGGAGGTCTTCATAGGGCTGAAAAGATGGGGTGGGGGGCTCAGGAGGGAGGAGAACGAGGAGGGAGACGTGGTGGAGGAGGGGTAGCCGGGTTTGGCCTCCTCGCATGGCAGGTTGGGTGCCGTCGACGCACAGGGGCTTGTAGGTAAGGCGGGTAGAGAGGCGTTGTGGGCGGGATAGGATGGTGGTGTTGTTATTGTTGTCGTGGTAACAGAGAGTGGAGTGGGGCTGCCGTTGTATTTGGGATGGGGGTCTGCCTCGGCTTCGCGGGTTGCCTTGGCAACTTCCTTAGCGACGTGGAGGAGCGTGGTCAGTTTGGAGAGAGAGGCTGACTGCAAGAGGAAAAGATTGGGAGAATCTTTCTTCTCCTCCTTCCCTTCCTCTGACCCCACGGGGGTGTAGACACTCCTCTCCTCCCCGCCGACGCCCCCAGGTTTCTTCTTCTGCACCTCCTCCTCCTGCGGCTCCTCCTTGATGTGCACCTCCCCTGCTGCCACCCTCCTCCTCTCCCTCTCGTTCTCCAGCTCCCCCGCAGCTTCTCCGCTCTCCATGGCCTCGATGAAGACCCCTCCGCAGTGGGGCAGAACCCAGTAGCGCCGGCGGTACCGGTCCTGGCCGTACATCATGGAGCGCAGGGAGTGGGACGCCTCAAACAACTTCCTCCTCACCTGGTGCTGTTGCTGTGAAACCAAGCAAGAACGCCATGACCTGAGTTATAACTAAATCAATGAATCAATAATATCTAACTATTTAGTATTGTTCTTCCATGGAGATGGAACTCTCAGATCTCCGGAAGGAAGGACTTACCTTGGCTAGCTTCTCTATCTGTTTCTCCAGCTCCTCCACACTAGTTGATTGGTCCCCATCGTCCTCGTCACACGTTTCCACTTTCTTCCCCTTCTTCATCTCCTCCTCCTCTTCCTCGTCATCTTCATCGGCCAGGTCGTCGCTGTCTTCGTCTTCATCATCGTCGTCGTCGCTTTCTGCTCCGGCTTTTCTCTTGCGTTTGAGGCCAGAGGAGGGCGTACCCAGGGGCTGGGCCTCCTCCCCTCCCGTGCTGGCATCTCTCTTCCCGGTCCGTTTGGCATGGATGGTCCTCAACCTGGAGAGAGAGAAACACACAGGTGAGCTTTCAGAAGCACACACACACACACACACACACACACACACACACACACACACACACACACACACACACACACACACACACACACACACACACACACCACTTACTTTTTGAGTTTGCCCTCGATCAGCCACTTGTCCTTCCTCATGTTGGTCATGTGATCAAGGTTCTTGTCGATCTCACTGTAGAAACAGAGTAAGATACAGTATATGTCAGCTCACAGGTACAGGTAACTATGGAAACAGTGACTAAATGAGGGACACAAAGTATATTGAAAGATTGAGATTGGGAGAACCTTGATTTGATTTGATTTATTGAAAGCAGGTGCTTCCACACAGGTGTGGTTCCTGTGCTAATTCGGCAATTAACATCCTATCATGCTTAGGATTATGTATGAAAATGCTGGGCATGCCATTATTTTGGCTACCATGGCTATGTCCCCATAGGATGACGATGTCCCCATCCACAGGGCACAAGTGGTCACTGAATGGTTTGATGAGCAAGAAAACAATGTAAACCACATGCCATGGCCGTCCCAGTCACCAGATCTCAACCTAATTGAACACTTATGGGAGATTCTGGAGCAGCGCCTGAGACAGCGTTTTCCACCACCATCAACAAAACACCAAATGATGGAATTTCAAGTGGAAGAATGGTCAGATCCCTCCAATAGAGTTCCAGACACTTGTAGAATCTATGCCAAGGTGCATTGAAGATGTTCTGGTTCGTGGTGGCCCAACACCCTATTAAGACACTTTTTGTTGGGGTTTCCTTTATTTTGCCAGTTACCTCTAGTTACCTCTACACAAACAGTACAATTTTCTCTCTCTTTCTGTACAGTGAATAGCCTGCAGCACTAGTATCCCTCCATTCTAGTGAATAATTTATGTATTGGCTTCTCTCTCTATCAAAATTGAATCCCACTCCAGATTAGCTGATCTATCCAGAGTCTTACACAGCATTAATAAAACACGAGAGCATTAGCAGCTGAGTGAAGTCAACTGAACGTCATTATTTGTAAGGAGCTAAAAAGCAGTAGGCTCACAACAGTATGCAAGCCTCCTGTACACTAAACCTTTCACACTGGCTCCACCTAATGAGGCAAGAAGGGACGACGATGCCTGATCTACCAGGATGTTCTCTCATGCTTGTGAAGTGTTGTCTGCATGTCCTGTCAGTAATGCCAGTAAAAACACAAGAATCCATGTTTGATCTCCTTACGCCCAATAATCTATTCCCTTGTAGCTCCACTGGTCTGAGGCCTGTGTGATGTACAACGCTGGCAGGTCAGCATCACTCATCCTACCTGTCAACGCTTTTGCTGCAGATAGAACCTGACCTTTAATTGTTTAGTTTCAATTGTTCTTTCTTCCCTCCTGACGACACTCTTGCTGCAGCATTATCTATTTCAATGTTTGGCGTCTCCTGTTCTTTACTCCTACCTGACGACACTCTTGCTGCAGCATTATCTATTTCAATGTTTGGCGTCTCCTGTTCTTTACTCCTACCTGACGACACTCTTGCTGCAGCATTATCTATTTCAATGTTTGGCGTCTCCTGTTCTTTACTCCTACCTGACGACACTCTTGCTGCAGCATTATCTATTTCAATGTTTGGCGTCTCCTGTTCTTTACTCCTACCTGACGACACTCTTGCTGCAGCATTATCTATTTCAATGTTTGGCGTCTCCTGTTCTTTACTCCTACCTGACGACACTCTTGCTGCAGCATTATCTATTTCAATGTTTGGCGTCTCCTGTTCTTTACTCCTACCTGACGACACTCTTGCTGCAGCATTATCTATTTCAATGTTTGGCGTCTCCTGTTCTTTACTCCTACCTGACGGCGCTCTTGCTGCAGCATTATCTATTTCAATGTTTGGCGTCTCCTGTTCTTTACTCCTACCTGACGACACTCTTGCTGCAGCCTTATCTATTTCAATGTTTGGCGTCTCCTGTTCTTTACTCCTACCTGACGACACTCTTGCTGCAGCATTATCTATTTCAATGTTTGGCGTCTCCTGTTCTTTACTCCTACCTGACGACACTCTTGCTGCAGCATTATCTATTTCAATGTTTGGCGTCTCCTGTTCTTTACTCCTACCTGACGACACTCTTGCTGCAGCATTATCTATTTCAATGTTTGGCGTCTCCTGTTCTTTACTCCTACCTGACGACACTCTTGCTGCAGCATTATCTATTTCAATGTTTGGCGTCTCCTGTTCTTTACTCCTACCTGACGACACTCTTGCTGCAGCATTATCTATTTCAATGTTTGGCGTCTCCTGTTCTTTACTCCTACCTGACGACACTCTTGCTGCAGCATTATCTATTTCAATGTTTGGCGTCTCCTGTTCTTTACTCCTACCTGACGACACTCTTGCTGCAGCATTATCTATTTCAATGTTTGGCGTCTCCTGTTCTTTACTCCTACCTGACGACACTCTTGCTGCAGCATTATCTATTTCAATGTTTGGCGTCTCCTGTTCTTTACTCCTACCTGACGACACTCTTGCTGCAGCATTATCTATTTCAATGTTTGGCGTCTCCTGTTCTTTACTCCTACCTGACGACACTCTTGCTGCAGGCCAGCTCATTGGCCAGGAAGCCTAGTATGGAGGCCTTCTGGGTGGGGGTGTGAGCCTGGAAGGCCTTGGTCTTCAGGCTGAGGGCCAGCTCAGCCAGGTCAGTCTGCCCGCAATGGGCCCCCATGTACATCTGCAGCACCTCCGACACATTGTCCCGGTTGATGCCCACGTTGGTCAGATGGTCCCCCAGCATGGTCTTGGTCTGGGGGGAGAGGAGAGAGACAGGATGGGTGAGTCATGGAAGATAGAGGGAAAGACAACATGGTCTTGGTCTGGAAGGGGGTGTCAGGAGGGTTGGGTCGTGATAGAGTTGTTACATCTACACTTTCCAGGGGAGTGTTGACTCATAGACAATGGACTGGTTTCCCAGACACAGATTAAGTCCTAGACTAAAAAGCATGTTCAGTGGAGATTCTCCATAGAAAGTGCTTCTTAGTTTCTTAGTCTAAGACTAGGCTTAACCTGTGTCTGGGAAAAGCGGACCAATGTGTGTAGGTTTTTATTCCACCTATGTGAGAGCCTGCTTGGTATGTTCCTGTACATGTACAGTATCTCACCTTGTGTCCAGGGGGCAGTCCAGGGTCACACACAGCCAGGGAGAGCAGTCTGACCAGCAGGTCCTGGACGTGTCCCATGCTGTCTCCCACGTTGAGCAGGCCCTCCTGCAGCATGCCCAGGGTGGGTACGTCCACCCCCACATCGAAGCCCAGCACCTTCCCAAAGCCGCGTAGGAACTGCATCAGCATCAGGCAGTCAGACACCGCACCCCCCGGCAAGATCAGGCCAGGGATTCTGGAAAACTCTGGAAGAGGCTGGAATGAAAGGTAAGGAGAGAGGGAGGGATGTTTAGGATACTTCTCAAATGACACCCTGGGACTTCTATTGTGCCCTATGTGGACTGCAGTATATGGGGAGTAGTGCGACTAACATATTGCTATGCCAATGACTGAATTTTCTATGCCAATGACTGAATCACATGGCTCTGAATGGCAACTTTTTTTTAGGTTTTTTATTAGTAAACATGTGGTGGGCTATTATCTCGTCCCTCCTTATGCATTACTCTCTTCAGCCACTTGATGGCAGTGTACAGCACAAACCGTGTCCAGTACTCAGGTTTCACATATGATAGATAACAGATATACTGTACATACAAACCCATTGTGATGATACAATGCACTTAACCACCCATAACCCAAACCTAGACAACATTAACTTGTCAGTTCAAATATATATAATGTAAAAGAGATGTAACTACATTAAACGGGCCACCTAGAATCTGGAAAGCCAGGTCCCTTTAATGATGTCACCCTTCAGACATCACGCAGGACTGAATCATGGGCAAGATGGGTCATTTATTACCTTATGATCGGCCAGACACATGTCTTCATTTGGCTTCTTCAGCTCCCTGGCAATCTCCAGTTCCAGCCTCCTCAGTTCCAATTTCCGCTCCTTGTTCAGGCGTTTCTCATCCCTCTTTTCCTGCCGCAAGCGCTCGCGCTCCTGAGGGCCCCAGAGAAGGAGAGAGGAGGGGAGAGTTAATGGGCTCACGCCAGTGGAGGTAAAACAGACAAGAATGTCAAGCCGAGTCTGCTGAGTAGTTTTAGAATTCAGCCCGGCGCCCCTGCCTGCGCTCTCAAAGAAAAAGAGCTCGAGGGCCATTCTTTTGACTCAGTTAGTGTATTGAAGAAATGAAAAGTAGAGGGAGGAGAGAGGGATTGGATGGGTTCAGGAGGAGTGGGACCTTCTGGCGTGTGTGTGTGTTGTGTGTGTGTGTCACGTACCTCTGCTTTCTTGCGAGCCTCCACCGCCTTCATGAGCATCCCGTGTTGCCGTCTCCTCTCCCTCTCCTAGCAGAGCAGAGAAAACACACACACGTTACACACCGGAGAAGGTTTAACCTCCACAGGTGAAGTCAGAGAGGTGGACAGAAGGAGGAAAACCACCATTGACCTCCATCATGGCGAGGTTTTCACATACAGCAACACGTACAGTTGAAGCTGAGGTTAAGAAGACAACGGTACGAATGACGACAACCAGAAAGCATCAGAAGGAGAATGCGGTAGATGGCGATGACGGGGTCAAAAAAGAGAAGTTAGGGTCAAGCTATGATGCCTCTAGGTAAAAAGCTGACGGAACAAACGCAAAATGACAGAGTCATCATAGCCACAAGCCAGTGGGATGAAAACAAACATTGCTCTGTGTATCATCCATCTGTTTAGCTGATAGCCGTTCCAGATTGAAAATAGCCTAAACCTATGGGGGGGGGATATTGAGTGAAGGTCTTACAAGGAGACTTCCCTGGTTGAGGATAGATTGTCTCCAAATGTTTGATTGTAAACAAATAGGATTTGATCAAGGCAAAGCGAGGACAGTGACTGTCTGTCTGAAAGGGAACTCAGTGATGTGATAAACAGAAGTCAATGAAACAAATCCTCTGGAGCCAGCTGCATACAGCATGTAGGGCCAGGAGCTTCTCCTGCTCAGGTTTATATTGTTAGGAAAAACTCCTGGCTCTAATCATGTGCAACAGACACGCTCAACAAGCAATAGACAGCCAGCCAGCCAGTCAAGCTGCTGGAGAAGACAGGCAGGTACAGCAATAGACAGCCAGTCAGAAGACAGGCAGGTACAGATACAGAACAGAGCAGCAGAACGACTCAGGCAGCATTCCAAATGGCAAACTCTTCCCTATGTAGTGCACTACTTTTGACCAAAGTAGTGCACTATGAAGTAGTGCACTATGCCATTTCAGACGCAACCTCAGAGACTCAATGGGACGTAACAGGTTAAAGGGCAGCTCTTTGTGGACGGAGACGGACACAAGCTCAATGTCTGGAACTGGAAAACTCAAGCACTCACAGCCACTCAAAAACAACAGCTAGACGATGGATGTGATGGATGACTCATCGAGAGGAGCGTACTTTCAGACAGTAAGAGTGAGCATGGCAGGGCATGGCCGGCCTTTTGCAATGCATTCTGAGGAGTGCGGGGGGGAGCTACCGAACCACCGCAGGCGGAGCGAGGTCGGGTGTCTCAGAGCAGATGGAGGCGACACACTGTTGTGTTTGTTTGTGTGTGTGTGTGTGTTTGTTTGTTTTGCTGAAAAGCCATGCAGAATAATGTAGTATGATTGCAGCCAGTGCTATACTTAATGCATTGCTATGACAACCATATCACAACCAGGAAACACGATGCGGTGTTAGATGTACAAAAATAAACATACCCATACCATATCTAGTCTATGCCTCTCCAACTCCTGGCAGAGAGAGTTGGCAAAGTATTATGGAACAGAAATGACAGCAAAAAAAACAGATTGTTTAGCAGAAAAGTTCAGAAATAACCCAATAGAATGGAAACTGACCAAAGAGAAACAGTAAAGAGTTTAATAAAATATCTAGTTACACACAACCTTGATACACACACACACACACACACACACACCCTGTAAACACTGATCTAGCTGAAGTGTATTTAGTATCCTTTCAATCATGTCAGTAGAGAAAAGGTGTGCTGCTAAAAAGCGCTGCGTACCTGGTGCTTCAAAATGACTGCGTGCTGTCTTCGCATTTCTTTCTCCTTCAGGGGAAGACAGAAAAGATGAGGGGAGAAAATCAATACACTTTCATGCAGCCACCATCATGAAAATCACTAGGGCTGATGGGATTTCAGACCATTTTACAGAGGAGCCACAGCTCATGCCTAATCTCATTGTCAGACACATCTCATCTGGAAAAAAAACGTTGACATTTTGGTTTACATTGAGATGCTGTGCGTAACACAAACTCTCACCTTTATTCGTTTCTCTGCCTCCATAATTTTGGCATTCGCAACCTCTTCTTTCTTTCTCCGTTTAGCCTGCGAATGCAAATCGGGTCAAACGTAATTTCACTGCCAGACATCTGGACAGACAGACTGACAGACACATGCCACCTCGCAGTTTCGCACCGCAGCACTCAAAATATGATACTTTCCCTGTAACCGAAAATGAAACGCAAGCCTCACGTGCCAGTCAAATGTGTAGAACACAGAGAGTGAATCATGTATCATTTAAATATGTAATTGCAAACAGCAAAAAAAACCTGTTAAGAGTGGCTTGCCAACCGTGTCAACTCAAATTTGATTTAGGCCTGCTAAAATACTTGAGCTCCTACAGTGTAATTGTGTATGCAAGGGAAATATGTTTTTTTTCCTACCCACTTATGCTAAACTGTTGCTGTTGTCTGATAAAATAGAAAAAAATGATTTCTGTCTCATTTAAATATGGTCTGACTCTGAGACAGCTAGCAGAGACAGCGATTTTAATATTCAACAGCCGTCAACCAAGACCAATTTAGCATTAGTTCCATGTGGAATTATGCCTGAGACATTACTCCTTCCAACACTGCGGTATTATTCAGTAATAGGCTTGGATAAGATTAAAATACTATGGACAGAGTAGACTGAGGCTCTGGGATGCATTTGAGGAGTGACGTTCTGCTAATTCAGAAGATATGTTTGGTATTGGGTCAGTTGACTGTAGTACCTCCAGAATCTGCTGTGCCCTCATCTCCTTCTCCAACCTGATCTGCTGAATACGCTTGATCTTCTCCTGGAGAAACACAGAGGTAGGTGGATCAATACACTGTGCAAACCAAACGGTGGTGCAGTGGTAAAACAAGGACACCCTCCATAGTCAAGGCTGGAGACGGTTTGACAGGAAGTGGTGCCACGTAAAGAATGCCCTACCTGCTGCTTGATGATCTTCATTTGCTCCTTCTGCTTCCTCCTTTCCTCGGCCGCCATGATGGCTGAAAGAGAGACTTTAGGGGCTTAGGTGTTAAGAAATGGTTTGCAGCAGTGGTACTGTACATCTCTACAAGAGGACAGTGGGGAATGGTGTATACACTCAGATGTAGTGTACCTTGTTGCTTCCTGGCCTCTTTGGCTGCCCTGGCCATGGCCTGCTTCTCCAGCTTCCTCATCATCTTCATCTGGGCCGCCTGCCTGGCTATCTCTGCAGAGAGAGGTGATGGAACGTTACTGTGTGACCACACATGTTTGGTAGGTAGCATTCACAGACTTCAAAACAGAGATCTCTTTTTTTCATCTTCTTCTCCTCACCTTGGGCCTCCAGTTTGCGTAAGAGTTTGGCCTCGCTGGGGCTAGGCACCTCTGCCCCCAACCCCAGAACCTCTCCCACGTTGGACGGCCGGCCCTTCCTCCTCCGGGAGCCCTTTCCCCCCTCGGCCACGCGCTGGCGCTCTGAGTTGGGGGGCCGTCCCCGCCGGCCCTCCATGGCCAGGATATGAGGGATGACGTCCTCGTCCTTCAGCAGGCTCCACTGCAGACCCTGCGGGTAGGACGGGAGCGAAACGACAGAGTAGAGGGGCTGTTAGTGTCGTGTGGGTAATAAACGGCTTCAACATACTTCGGTTGCTTTGATTACTCTACTGTTACTCTAGGTTTGACTCTTTGGATCGATCACTCATGACAGAAAAGAGGGCAGATCAAAGATCAAAATATGCAATGCATAGTGGTTTTACTGGACTACAAAGCTAAGAACCGGATAATGGACCAATTTCTACCTGTGATATGAACACCACTCCAACACATTCCATTCGACATTCAGCTAGTTAAACTATCCTACTGTACAGTATATGACTGGTCACCTGAAGAAGTCATGTCAACTGAATATTACATGACTCCCTAGACAAAGGGGGCTAGGGGGTAGCACTACTGGAGTCTATAGCTGATTTCTATCAATGTCCCTGAACTGCTTAAGTCACTATACAGTTTATACTGTACATGAAATGAGGAAATAAAAAAATGAGACGGGCAATAGATAGATGAAAAGACATCACCTGGGGTCCTTCTCTGGCTTCATAGAAGTCACCAACCATTATCTTTGCACTGAAGCTAAAATTATCGCGTGTGATGCCACTTATTCCATTTCTGGATAGATACTACAGAAGAGAAAATAATGACGTTTGGTGAGACAAGGGATATCCAATGTGAAAGTATGTAAAAGTGTGACATTGAAGCTAAAAACGGACGATTCTACTACTAAGCATCAAAAGAATTAGGGGGGAAATGGAGCAAAAAGCACAGTGAGAATCAGAATGCTCTAACGACAGGTCAGCTTTTAGTAGGCAGAGGAAGGGATTGGGGAAATTAACTAAAAGGATGTTTAGGTCATGTTATGGTCACAGTTGGCATTGATGCTAAGTGAGCACTAGCGTGAGGGTGAGGCTAGTTGCTAGCGTAAGGCTAGTCTGAGGGGTAGCGTTACTGTTACCTTCATCACATCTGGGTACTGCCTCAACTTCTTCCCGCATGGCGCGTAGTACGCCACGTCGCCTTGCATCTTCCCAGACACGCTCTTGATCCGCGTTTCTCTCTGCCAGCTGGAAAACACGTGGACGGAAGGAAACTGGGGGTGAGTGACCGAATGCCCGAGGCTTTGCCATTGCTAGAGAGAGCCTATCAATTCACGTCTCCATTCGACCTACCCCAACTCCAGAGGTATCCTCAACTCCTGCTCATCCATCACCCTCTTTCTTTTCCCTGCACCTGGAGAGAGAGAGAGAGAGAGAGAGAGAGAGAGAGAGGGAGAGTTAGAGGGAGAGAGGGAGAGAGAGAGAGTTAGAGTGAGAGAGAGAGGGAGAGTTAGAGAGAGAGAGAGAGAGAGAGAGAGAGAGAGAGAGAGTGAGAGGGAGAGAGAGGGAGAGTTAGAGGGAGAGGGAGAGAGAGAGTTAGAGGGAGAGAGGGAGAGCGAGAGAGAGAGAGAGAGAGAGAGAGAGAGAGAGAGAGAGAAAGAGAGAGAACCCATTAGTCAGACTGAACAATACACAGACACAGCCTTCTCTCCATAACCCTAAACACCCAACCATAGCCATAACATCCCAGTACTGAATATGAGCAGTGTTTCGTTGTGTGAGACAAACGGGGCTGCTGGGTCTCACTCCACTATGCAGGCCTTTCAGATCAAAGGTGTGCCTTCTCCTATTGACTGGAGCGCTGCCCCGAGCGTGACCACTGTGTCTCTAACCCACCAGCTGTGGCCATGAGAGTGCCTTATTGTTTCTGCGTTCCCTTTACTTAACCAGGTAGAGTATTGAGAAACTCCGTGCTCTGAGAGCAACTTCAGAAATGACTCAAAATATGTCCTGAAAAATCACTGACATTCCTACGTGAATTTGATGGGCAGTGAAGCATGTTGAATTGAAACGTGCTTAGGAAGATCGGAATCTCTGTGTGTGTTCTTTCCTTTCCTAAGCTGGGTAAATCTCCCAGTGCTGAGAGAGAGAGGGAGGAGAGGAGAAGGGAAAGAAAGAAAGAAAGCTTGGGCATGGCAGAAGTGCCAAACAAGTTGTTAGGCCTGTTAAGCCCAAGGACATGCACCTACAGGAACCCAGGCCTGTTAGGCCAGCCAACCGCCCGGCTAACTAAAAATAGAGCCTCCTTTTCCTCTCCCTGTTTTCTCCCCACAACCATCTGAAGATGATAGCATATAATGATGAACTTAGCTATTCCAGTGTGGTTACGTGTCCTCAACAGTTAAAAGGTACAGCGAGGTTGTTTTGCAGACTGGTTTTGTGCTTGAGCTGTATGAGTAGCTTTGGCAGAGTAGGTAAAGAAGTTGGCCATATCAACTGGTACAGGGTCAGATATTTTGTCATCCCCCTAATGGTTAAGGTTAGGATAGGGGTTAGGGTAATCTGATGCTAGATTTGCAGTGATGGGGCAATTTAAAACTTGAGCAGCTTTGACAATGTACCAGGCGTTTAAGGTGTGTTGCCTGCGGTTACCTGGGGGCATGGCCAGGGAGTAGGAGGAGGAAGGAGAGCTGTGATAGGCCAAGGCACTGGAGCTGGTGACAATGTTGGGCGTCTTGATGACCTGCAGGTTGAGCGGGGAGCAGCTGGTGGCTGTGTGATTGGTTGAGTTGCTCAGTAAGGAGGCGTGGCCTTTGGTTAGCTTGAGTGGGGTCTTCTCCCTCTTGGAGGCGGAGCCTGAAGATGGCAGCTTCAGCTTCGGGTCCTTCAGTTTGCCACCGGAGACGTCCGCGTCGCTTTCCGAGTTACTGTCAGAATCTGAGAGGTGGGTACCAGAAAGAGCGGGGTAATCACTGGGAGACTCAGCAATGGTTGAATAGTGTTCACTATTGTACATCACCGTAACACCAAAAATACTGTACACTACAAATATTGCATGTGCCTTCCATTAGGACGGTCAGAACGGTAGGTATCTAACCTGACAAGCTGTCATCCGAGTCCTCCTCCTCATCCTCCAAATCATCCAGATCATCATCATCGTCGTCGTCGTCGTCATCCTCAACAGAGTCATCCGAGTCCTTGCTGCTAGGGAGACCGGGGAGACCTGGGAGGCCGGCCTCGGCCCCTCTGAACAGGTCCACCAGAGACTGCACCAGGTGACTCTGAGAGAGGCCCTTCCAGGCTGCCATGGGGGCCAGAGCATGGGCCTGAACCTGGAGGTTAGGGGCCTGGAGCTTAGGGGCCTTGATCTTCCTGGGGCCCCGGGCCGTGGCCGGTGAGGGTGAGGTAGCGGGCCTCGCCGGGGGGCCCTGAGAGGAGGCCAAGTGGGCCCTTCCGCCGGTGCTGAGGTTGACGGGCAGCGAGAGGGACGCCCCTGCCCCAGAGAGGTCCTTGTTGGAGTCCTTGCGGGGCTTGGTGATAAGGGCCAGTGGTGCGTCCTGAGCGGTGGTGCTTTGGATGACTCCGTTGGGGTGGGCAGCCAGGCCCAGGAGAGCGCTGGACAGGAAGAGGTTGGAGTGGTTGTTCTGGGAGGGAGGGGGGAGGAGAGCAGGGGGCAACTTGGTGCTTCTGCCACCGCCACCCGGACTCTCCGAGGAGGACAGCTTGGGGGGCGGCAAGGAGGATGACGTCACCCCAGCAGCAGCCTTCCGAGAGGTTCTGTGACCCTGCTGCTTCTTGGGCTGCGCCGCCGGGAACGTCTGGCCTTGCGAGAGTAAAGACTGGAACGGAGGGAGGGCGGGTGGGAAGTAGAGAGAGCGGGAAGGAGGGAGGGGGATAAAACAAGGGAAAAGAAAAGAGAAAACAGCATAATTGTGCCAGCTGTCAATTTGCATCTACGTCGATTATTCAAGCTGGTGATGAAGCACAATGCCTGGCTCACTCTGTCTCACTGTGCCGAGGACAGAAGCCTGGAGACAATGGCATATAACATGGCCATAACCACAGCCATTGTACTAAGTAAAGAGTAAAACCGCCGAGAAGCGGCTTCCAGTTCCCGTATCTCACTTAAATTACTACAGTTATGAGTCTGTGAAAAGTGTTAGCGTCATGCATCTGGGTTTTACTCTAAACAGCATAACGGCAGATTTTATAGAACGACAGTCATGTTTGGCGTTGCACCGTGTTTCAGCAAACACAGGTTAGGGCTTCGACATGTACATTCAACTAGATGTGATATCAAGTGAAACAAATCCATTTCACAGACCACGTAATACAGTAGCAGTTCCTGAACCACTAGGGGAATGCAGAGACCTTTGGTTAAAATATCACCTCTCCACCGGTCAAATAGAACAGGGGAGAAGACCAGATTTCCACTTCTAGCGGACCGGAGCAATAGGAATTAGCTTAATCAATTAACTACTATTTCAATGACCATTTCGACTACATGCGAGAGGTCCACAATGCACCGCAGAAGGTGATAAATATGTACATGTTCTATCTAGTTGTGAATGTGTTAAATGGACAGTAAAACTGTATTAAATACATGGAGCCGTCTGCTTTGCTGAGGTAATGAGGCCAAAAGCATTGACCTTTTGGTTGACCTTTTGGTTTACAGGCTGAGCAGCACCGCGGGACACCCAATCAAACGACTCAGACAGGACTGCCACTTCCCTCTCTGACTCCCTCTGGCTGGAAGCAGCCCTCTTACTGCAGCTCATCTACAGTCTGTTACCATGAATACCGACAACCTTCTAACTGTGAAAGGAGAAACGGTTTCATGTTCGACCGCTTTTAGATTATTCAAATGAGGTGAAAAGCTAAGCTAGCCAGTAACCAATCTGTGGTATTATTTGACCATGGGGAAAAAGAGCTACTGTGTGAATAAAGGGATTTTTTATTTGTATTTATTTGATTGAACCTTTTTTTAACTAGGCAAGTCATACTTGATACCATATTCCTTGCTAGTGGCTGGGCAGAGAGGACACTGGACCAACCTGTTTGAGCCTGAATTCGTTGATTTGAGAGAGTGATTCCTCCAGCAGCTTCCTCTTACTGGCCTTCCCACTGCCAGGTGTCTTCAGAGGCTTGGTCTGCTGGGAGTTGGCCATGGGCGACGTGAGGAGAGGGAAGGATTGAGGCGAGGAGGACAGGGGTACCGAGCGGGACAGGGAGGTGCAGAGGGACAGGGGCAGGTTCTGCGGCGAGGAGGGCAGGAGCTTGGGCGGCTTGGGGGAGGATGTGGTGCCTCCTTTGGGGGAGGTGATGAGGGGGATTGGAGAGGCAGACAGGGGTAATGGGGAGGTTTCCCTGCGGGGTTGGGTGAGGAGAGCCAGGGGCATGGAGCTGGCTGCTAGGCCCGTGGACTGGATGACACTGAGGTGCTGCTGGAGACCCTCCTCCCTGGGCCGGGAGGTCTGGAGGGACAGGGGGGAGCTCTGGGACAAGGTAGGAGGAGAGGGGCAGTGCTGTGAGGGGACCAGGGTGGGGGGGTCGGAGGGTAGGCTGTGGGGCAGGCTGTTCCTCTTGTCTTGGGCCTCCTTCATGCCCAGGCTTAGTGTCCCGATCTGGGGAGGGAGGGGAGGAGAGGAAGCCCACTGTTAGCTCACCCTGGAGCACATCACAGACATAAGTAGCTACTCACTACCAGTACTAGTCACTACCAGTACTACTCACTACCAGTACTAGTCACTACCAGTACTACTCACTATCACTGTACCTTCATTTTCTTCTTCGACCGCCTCGCCTTCTCCTTCTCAGAGTTCCACACCTCACACTTTCCATCCTCTTCCTCGTCTTCATCATCGTCGTCATCATCATCGTCGTCGTCCTCTTCCCCTCCGAGGTCCTCCAGGTCGCTGCTGATGGCTCCGTCGCTGGAGCTGTCCGAGGAGGAGCCTGATTCGCTGTCACTGACCCCGGCGACCTCTGCTGGCTTTTTACTGGGCTTCTGCATGAAGGCAGAAAGGCCGTCAATCAATAAAGCACCCAGTGTACATTTTGACCACTTGATTTTTGTTTCTAAACTGGAAATGGAAAACTTAAAACGTTCAAAATAGACCCTGAGTCAAATAGTTCAGGCTTTACTATAGATATAGACAGGTTGGCTTTTACCAACACAACCGACGTGTGCAAAGCTGTTGCCTTAGACTGTTGACAACATGTAAACTATATTTCATCTCCAAATGTTTATTGAAAACATAAATACAATTGTATAATGACCACTATAGCATTTTTTGCCATATTAGCATTGACATGAAATTCAGCAAAACACCTCAAAGCAAGACATGGGATCAATAACAAGATACAACGAGCTGAAACGAGCCACCTACGACATGGCAGCTTCTTGTCATTGTTGCTAGCTATCTGAGCGTTCAGAATCATAACAACGCGGCTTCCGCCCACATCGATGTGCGCGCATCACTTTCGTGACATTGTCATCAGTAATCTAGAGCCACTACATCATTGAGCTGACCTGGTCTTTAGGTTTGTGGGGTACTTTCTCCAGCTGTAGCTCTGCTGTGTGGCTCTGGCTGTGAGGGCTGCTCCTGGGGCCCCTGGCCTTGGGGCCCTTAACAGACTGGGAGGCACCCAGAGATGGGGACGCGTTCATGGAGTAAGACCCCTGCATGGTTGGGGAGGAGACCCCACTTCCGTTCACTGCCCCGTTCACCCCTGAAATCGCAGAGAAAGAGGCACAGCACACCGTTACACAGCATCTCAATCTCATCTGAGCAACGAGACATTTCGAGTAAAAACGCTAAAGAAATATCAGGGGATCTTCTGAATGCAGAAACAGAATAAAAAGCCTTGTGAAAATATAGATGTATGCATATCTCATTTAGGCATGCTGAACATGGTGTGAGCACAACATGAGTGGTTTACATAATAAAAGATCAATTAAAAGATAGCATCAAAGATAGATTGAAAAAGAGAGAAAGGGTACAGAGAGAAAGAGAGAGAGAGAGACAGAGAGAGAGAGACAGAGAGCAAGAGAGAGAGAGAGAGAGAGCAAGAGAGAGAGTGGGTGAGAAAGACAGAGACAGAGAGAGAGAGAGAGAGAGACAGAGAGAGACAGAGAGAGAGAGACAGAGAGAGAGACAGAGAGAGACAGAGAGCAAGAGAGAGAGTGTGTGAGAAAGACAGAGAGACAGAGAGAGAGAGAAACAGAGACAGAGAGAGAGACAGAGAGAGAGAGAGACAGAGAGCAAGAGAGAGAGTGTGTGAGAAAGACAGAGAGACAGAGAGAGAGAGACAGAGAGAGAGAGAGAGACAGAGACAGAGAGACACAGACAGAGAGACAGAGAGCAAGAGAGAGAGTGTGAGAAAGACAGAGACAGAGACAGAGAGAGACAGAGAGAGAGAGACAGAGAGCAAGAGAGAGAGAGACAGAGAGAGAGAGACAGAGAGACAGAGAGCAAGAGAGAGAGTGTGTGAGAAAGACAGAGAGACAGAGAGAGAGAGAGAGACAGAGAGACAGAGAGAGAGAGACAGAGAGACAGAGAGCAAGAGAGAGAGTGTGTGAGAAAGACAGAGAGTAGAAGAAAATAAAAGCCTACACATACGCCATTAACTGAGACTGGAAGTCATTATAGGGTTCTCGACGGGAGAAATCTCATCACGGAGCCGGAGACTGCCGAGACTAGGGAGCCTCTCACTTAATCCCTGTGAACAGTTTCCACCACCTGCTTACAGGAATGATTAATTCATTCACATCTCTCGCAATTGCCAGAGGGGTAAAAAACGTTGCGCTTTAAATACCTCACCCTCTTAAGGGTACCTTTTATTTCCTGGCGGTAAAATCATTTGCTGCTTTTGAACAGGTGTGAGAATCTCCTTCACACTCTGTGCCAATATACAGGTACAATACAATACATATTTCCCCCTGATGAGCACAGGAAGTGTCGCAATTATCACCTTTGTTCTAAGTTGTTATTATCTGTATAGGTCAGAATGAAGCACTTGGAAGGGTTCAATGTAAGAAGGATGGGTGTAGCTGTACCTTTGGGGATCTGTCCGTTTTTGCTGGGGGTCCTGGAGGGGGCTTGCAGGGGGCTGTGGTTCTGCTGGATGTGGGGGGTGAACATTGTAGGGAGGCCCAGGAACGGAGGGAGGAAGGCTGCTGCCCCCCTACTGTGGGCCTCTGCTGCTCGCCACCATTCTGATGAAGAGAGAGGACAAGGAGGAGGACATCGACATGTCAGTGTCATTCTGTCTCATCCACTAACTTCAGTACGGTATATCAATTACAATCGCCTAAAGAGTATTAGAAGTTAGCACACCCGTAAATACTGATTAGTCATGCTGTTTCATTCATCTGCTCTTCAGGTCAAGTAAATCTCCTGGACCCAATCATGTTACATCTGTCCAGGCGCCACACCCGGGCCCCTCCTCTTACCTGTCAGAGCCCCCAGCTGGGGGTGTGCGGCCAGGGCAGCAGACATCCCCAAGGACCCCAGAGAACCCAGGGACCCCAACGACCCCAGGCCTCCAAACTCTGGGCGTCCTGAGCTGGTGGTGTACAGGCCGAAGGCTGGGTGGCTGACCAGGGGGAAGGCACTTGACAACGTGTAGGGCTGCTGGTCGCTCATCGCCCCATACAAACGACCTGATGGACAAACAGTGCAACAACAAAAAACTATACATCAATCGAATGCACTTACTAAGTCCTTTTGACTTCAGTCGTCACATCAGCAGTCGCCACATTACTCATTGTGTGTCTGTTATTACGTGTTTTACTTTTCTATCATTTCTCTATTCTCTTTCTCTCTGCGTTGTTGGGAAGGGCCCGTGAGTCAGTGAGTCAGTGTCACTGTTAGTCCACACCTGTTGTTTACAAACCATATGACGAGTAACATTTGATTTGATCAGCAGTTGTGCTTCTGTTTGGGGTATAAATGAACCGAATTGAATTCAGAGGTGACGCGAGGGTTCGTCGTGCCCTCGAAATACCCTGACTCGCTGGCTTCTTGGGTATTCATCCCTTCTGTGTGTTCAAGTTGAATGACGTTTCCTCTTCTCCCCCTACAGGTTTTCTGCCGGGTACGGTGATTGTTTCATGTATATTCAACCAGACATTAGGCAGCGTAAAGGACAAAGATTGCCCTGGATTGGAGCTTGACAGGATTACACATGCTGGTTTCAAACACAGAACAGAGCAGCTCAGATCGGAGTGACTGAGACAGAGACACTGCTCAAGAGGGGAGACGTGCATCCTGCGTGTTCTAGATCGACGGAGCTCTAGGCTGTACTTCGGTAGGGGAGAGAGAGAGAGAAGAAGACAAAAAGAGCAATCACAGTCGACAACTCATATGATATTTTCTGACGGGGAGCTGATTTGTTTAATTAGGCCACAAAGAGAACGTTCTTAGGGTTCTTAGTAAAAAACTAAGCTGCGGGAAATTACCATAAGTATTCGAGTTTGTATTTACCAAGAAACTTGAAACTGATGCGGGCTGAGCAGCGGGACATTTGGACCGCTGGGAGTGTAATTGAAGTGTTTCTGCAGGTACTGTATAGGACTGATCCTTCCATGCTACTCCATTACGTCTATCACCATGCAAATGAAACGAGCTCCAATAGGCTAAATCAGTGGTAGAGCGAATAACAAGCAAGTCGCGGTCCTTCAATACATCAGTGTGTGGTGTTTGAGAGGCGTACCTGCGGTAGAGCCTGCTCCTAATACTTTCCAAACCTTTTCTGATTTAAATTTCAGCAGCACACTGCTCAAAAAAAAGAGGAATACTTCAACACGATAGTCATCAAGCTTTCCCCTAAACCTGAGTACAATCATTTCTGGCAGGGAGTGCATTGTCTCCTCGCACAGTCAGATGCAATTGGGTCTGAGCATATTTCATGCAAATTCAATTTCCATTACAGAAGGGTGAGAAAGAGAGAGAGAGAGAGAGAGAGAGAGAGAGAGAGAGAGAGAGAGAGAGAGAGAGAGACAGAGAGACAGAGAGCAAGAGAGAGAGTGTGTGAGAAAGACAGAGAGTAGAGGGGCTGGTAGAGGGAGGGAGGCTGCAGTGGGGCGAAGCCTAGCTCTCATTGAGCCAGGTAATACGTATGCATAAAAAGTGATGACAGGAGATTTAAAGTGTTATTCACTGAGCTTGTGAAAATGTCAACCTACAACACGCCCAGTGAGCGCTGTGTGAGTGTGATGCCCCCAAGTCCTACAGAATCAGATGATGGAGTTGAGACGCACAGAACAGAATCGGAACATTTGCGCCTGCCTGCCTGGCTGTCATAACTGAGAAAAAAATCTAAACTAAACATAATTAGACCTAGGCTAAAGCACTTTCATTTTGCGTGCACTAAAACAGCTACATATAATCAACAATATAGTGATGGGAGCATGAAGTGAAAATACAATGTT